>NC_092726.1:102270749-102570749 GCF_047496885.1 Scyliorhinus torazame | reverse complement strand
GTTTGGGGATTGACACTGGGCTGTGGGAAGTGTGGGATTAGTTTGGGGATTGACGCAGGTCTGTGGGGAGACTGGGATTAGTTTGGAGATTGACGCTAGGCTGTGGGGAGAGTGGGATTAGTTTTAGGATTGACGCAGGTCTGTTTGGAGACTGGGATTAGTTTGGGGATTGACGCTAGGCTGTGGGGAGAGTGGGATTCGTTTGGGGATTGACACAGGGCTGTGGGGAGAGTGCGATTAGTTTGGGGTTTGACACAGGGCTGTGGGGAGAGTGGGATTAGTTTGGGGATTGACACAGGGCTGGGGGAGACTGGGATTAGTTTGGGGATTGGCATAGGGCTGTGGGGAGAGTGGGATTAGTTTGGGGATTGACACAGGGCTCTGGTGAGAGTGGGATTAGTTTGGGGATTGAAACAGGGCTGTGGGGAGACAGGGATTAGTTTGGGGATTGGCACAGGGCGATGGGGAGATTGGGATTAGTTTGGGGATTGAAACAGGGCTGTGGGGAGACTGGGATTAGTTTGGGGATTGGCACAGGGCGGTGGGGAGTGTGGGATTAGTTTGGGGATTGACACAGGGCTGCGGGGAGAGTGGGATTAGTCTGGGGATTGACAGAGGGCTGTGGGGAGAGTGGGATTAGTTTGGGGAGTGACCCAGGGCTGTGGGGAGAGTGGGATTAGTTTGGGGATTTACACTGGGCTGTGGGGAGAGTGGGATTAGTTTGGGGAGTGACACTGGGCTGTGGGGAGTTTAAATAGTTTGGGGATTGACACAGGGCTGTGGGGAGAGTGGGATTAGTTTGGGGAGTGACACTGGGCTGTGGGGAGAGTCGGATTAGTTTGGGTTTTGACCCAGGGCGGAGGGGAGAGTGGGATTAGTTTGGGGATTGACACAGGGCTGTGGGGAGAGTGGGATTAGTTTGGGGATTGACACAGGGCTGTGGGGAGAGTGGGATTAGTTTGGGGATTGACACAGGGCTGTGGGGAGAGTGGGATTAGTTTGGGGTTGACCCAGGGCTGTGGAGAGAGTGGGATTAGTTTGGGGATTGACACAGGCTGTGGGGAGAGTGGGAATAGTTTGGGGTTTGACACAGGGCTGTGGGGAGAGTGGGATTAGTTTGGGGATTGTCCCAGGGCTGTGGGGAGACTGGGATTCGTTTGGGGATTGACACAGGCTGTGGGGAGAGTGGGATTAGTTTCGGGATTGACCCAGGGCTGTGGGGAGAGTGGGATTAGTTTGGGGATTGACACAGGGCTGTGGGGAGAATGGGATTAGTTTGGGAATTGACAGAGGGCTGTGGGGAGAGTGGGATTAGTTTAGGGTTTGACACAGGGCTGTGGGGAGAGTGGGATTAATTTGGGGATTGACACTGGGCTGTGGGGAGAGTTTGAATAGTTTGGGGATTGACACAGAGCTGTGGGGAGATTAGAATTAGTTTGGGGATTGACACAGGGCTGTGGGGGGAGTGGGATTAGTTTGGGATTGACACTGGGCGGAGGGGAGAGTGGGATTATTTTGGGGATTGACACAGGGCTCTGGGGAGTGTTGGACTAATTTGGGGATTGACACAGGGCTGTGGGGAGAGTGGGATTAGTTTGGGGATTGACATAGGGCTGTGGGGAGAGTGGGATTAGTTTGGGATTGACACTGGGCGGAGGGGAGAGTGGGATTAGTTTGGGGATTGACACAGGGCTCTGGGGAGTGTTGGACTAATTTGGGGATTGACACAGGGCTGTGGGGAGAGAGGAATTAGTTTGGGGATTGACACAGGGCTGTGGGGAGTGTGGGATTTGTTTGGGGATTGACACAGGGCTGTGGGGAGAATGGGTTTAATTTCGGGTTTGACCCAGTGCTGTCTGGAGAGTGGGATTACTTTGGGGATTGACACAGGGCTGTGGGGAGAGTGGGATTAGTTTGGGCATTGACACAGGGCTGTGGAGAGAGTGGAATTAGTTTGGGGATTGACACAGGGCTGTGGGGGGAGTGGGATTAGTTTGGGGTTTGAAACAGGGCTCTGGGGAGTGTTGGATTAATTTGGGGATTGACACAGGGCTGTGGGGAGAGTGGGATTAGTTTGGGGATTGACACAGGGCTGTGGGGAGAGTGGGATTAGTTTGGGCATTGACACAGGGCTGTGGAGAGAGTGGAATTAGTTTGGGGATTGACACAGGGCTGTGGGGGGAGTGGGATTAGTTTGGGGTTTGAAACAGGGCTCTGGGGAGTGTTGGATTAATTTGGGGATTGACACAGGGCTGTGGGGAGAGTGGGATTAGTTTGGGGATTGACAGAGTGCTGTGGGGGGAGTGGGATTAGTTTGGGGAATGACACAGGGCTGTGGGGAGAGTGGGATTAGTTTGGGGATTGACACAGGGCTGTGGGGACAGTGGGATTAGTTTGGGGATTGACACAGGGCTGTGGGGAGAGTGGGATTAGTTTGGGGATTGATACAGGGCTATGGGGAGAGCGGGATTAGTTTGGGGATTGACACAGGGCTGTGGGGAGAGTGGGATTAGTTTGGGGATTGACACAGTGCTATGGGGAGAGTGGGAATAGTTTGGGGATTGACCCAGGGCTGTGGGGAGAGTGGGATTAGTATTGGGGATTGACACAGTGTTATAGGGAGAGAGCGTGGCAGTGGGATTAGTTTGGGGATTGGTGAAGGGCTATGGGGAGTGAGTGGGGCAGTGGGATTAGTTTAGGGATAGATCCAGGGCTATGGGGAGAGAGTGGGACAGTGGGATTAGTTTAGGGATAGATACAGGGCTATGGGGAGAGAGCGGGGCACTGGGATTAGATTGGGATTGATACAGGGTAATGGGGAGAGAGTGGGGCAGTGGGATTAGTTTGGGGATTGAAAAGGGGCAATAGGGAGAGAGCGGAGCAGTGGGATTAGTTTGGTGATTCATACAGGGCAATGGGGAGAGAGTGGCGCAGTGGGATTAGTTTGGGATTGAAACAGGGCTATGGGGAGAGAGTGGCGCAGTGGGATTAGTTTGGGATTGATACAGGGCTATGGGGAGAGAGTGGGGCAGTGGGATTAGTTTGGGGATTGCTACAGGGCTATGGGGAGAGAGTGGGGCAGTGGGATTAGTTTGGGGATTGCTACAGGGCTATGGGGAGAGAGTGCGGCAGTGGGATTAGTTTGGGAATTGATACAGGGCTATGTGGAGAGAGTGGGGTAGTGGGATTAGTTTGGGATTGAAACAGGGCTATTGGGAGAGAGGGGGCAGTGGGATTAGTTTGGGATTGACACAGGGCTATGGGGAGAGAGTTGGGCAGTGGGATTAGTTTGGAGATTGTTACAGGTTTATGGGGTGAGAGCGGGGCAATGGGATTAGTTTGGTGATTGATACATGGCTATGGGGAGAGAGTGGGACAGTGGGATTAGTTTGGGATTCATACATGGCTATGGAAGAGAGTGGGGCAGTGGGAATAGTTCAGTGATTGATACATGGCTATGGGGAGAGAGTGGGACAGTGGGATTAGTTTGGGATTCATACATGGCTATGGAAGAGAGTGGGGCAGTGGGAATAGTTCAGTGATTGATACATGGCTATGGGGAGAGAGTGGGACAGTGGGATTAGTTTGGGATTCATACATGGCTATGGAAGAGAGTGGGGCAGTGGGAATAGTTCAGTGATTGATACATGGCTATGGGGAGAGAGTGGGACCGTGGGATTAGTTTGGGATTCATACATGGCTATGGAAGAGAGTGGGGCAGTGGGAATAGTTCAGTGATTGATACAGGGCTATGGGGAGAAAGCGTGGCAGTGGGATTAGTTTGGGATTGATACATGGCTGTGGGAGAGATTGGCGCAGTGGGATTAGTTCAGTGATTGATACAGGGCTGTGGGGAGAGAGTGGGCAGTGGGATTAGTTCAGTGATTGATACATGGCGATGGTGAGAGATAGGGGCAATGGGATCAGTTTTAGGAGTGCTACATGGCTATGGGGAGAGAGAGGCAATGGGTTTAGTTTGGTGATTGATTCAGGGCTATGGGGAGAGGACGGGGCACTGGGATTAGTTTGGGATTGATACAGGGCTATGAGAATAGAGTGGGGCAGTGGGATTAGTTTGGCATTGATACAATGCTATGGGGAGAGGACGGGGCAATGCGATTAGTTTGGGATTGATACAGGGCTATGAGAATAGAGTGGGGCAGTGGGATTAGTTTGGCATTGATACAATGCTATGGGGAGAGGACGGGGCAATGCGATTAGTTTGGGATTGATGCAGGGCTATGGGAAGATAGTGGGGTAGTGGAATTAGTTTGGGATTGATACAGGGCTGTGAGGGTAGAGTGGGGTAGTGGGATTAGTTTGGGATTAATACAGGGTTGTGAGAATAGAGTGGGACAGTTGGATTAGTTTGAGTTGATATAGAGCTATGCGGAGAGAGTGGGGCAGTGGGATAAGTTTGTATTAATCCAGGACTATGGGGAGAGAGTGGGACAGTGTGATTAGTTTGGCATTGATACAAGGCTATGGGGAGAAGACGCGGCAGTGCGATTAGTTTGGGGATTGATGCAGGGCTATGGGGAGAGGGCGGGGCAGTGGGATAAGTATGAATTGACACATGGTTTTGGGGACATACTGGGGCAGTAGGATATGTTTGGATTGATACAAGGCTATGCGGAAAGAGTGGGGCAGTGGGATTAGTTCGTCAATTAGGGAATTAGGGGCTGGTTTAGCACACTGGGCTAAATCGCTGGCTTTGAAAGCAGACCAAGGCAGGCCAGCAGCACGGTTCAATTCCCGTACCAGCCTCCCCGAACAGGCGCCGGAATGTGGCGACTCGGGGCTTTTCACAGTAACTTCATTTGAGGCTTACTTGTGACAATAAGTGATTTTCATTCATTCATTTTCAAACACAAACACATGCGCGTGCACACACTGACAGATACATACACATGTACAGATACATGCGTACACACACCTCCACGCCTACAGAGACACATGTGTGCGTGTGCACACACACACAGTTTTGCTGTGTACATTAGCCCTTTAAGGCAATTTGATAGAATGCTACACATCCTATTTTGCCAATGACACCAAACATTAGACAGCATTGTAAGCAACATTGCTGAAACAAATTGCAGAGAGATATTAATATTTTGGCTAAAGACTGAACTGGTGGACGCTTTTCAGTGCAGGGAAATGTAAGATGATGTACTTTAGACTTTAAAAGATTAGAACTGTGTTCTTTATAAATGATGAGAAGGCAGAAACAGTGGAAGTTTAAACTGTACAGATATTTCACAGCTGGATTCACACAATACAGTCAGCAGTGCATCGGAGATTTTGGAAGTGCCACAAATATTGTCAAATGTAGTAGGTGGGGTCCCTCAATGTTTCAATCTTGCTCAGAGACTGTCATCCCACAGGGACAACATTTCTGTTTAATAAGACTGATGGACAAGTTAAAATAGTTCCGTTTCAAAGTTTAAAATAACCGGTCATTTTTCTGTGCAGCTTTCGGAATCTGTCAGTGGAATTTACTTCATACAGGCAAGTGTGAACAAATGTATGGGGAACTGATTAGAAGTTTTGATGGAGATATTCCTGCATTATAGAAATGTGTGAGATCTATTTAGGGTTGGGAAATGGATTGATGATCAAAGGAAGCAGTTGTTTGTTAACTACATTAGACTGAGAGCCTTGAAGATTCACAACTTCCATGTGCTGTGAGAAAGGATTGATTAACCAATGCCTATTATTCAAATACTTCAGACAAGTGAATAAGCTACTGGAACATTGAATATGCAGACAGAGACAAGCAGACACCTGTAATCGGAGCTTAAACTTCATGTTTAAATATGAAGGGCTGAACTCATGATTGCAATAAACAAGAATCCACCCTGGGATTCTGTGCAATTTAAGTTCTGCTTTTCAAAAAAATAAAAATAACTATGTGCAATGAAACATTCCTTGGACAGGACAGAGGGATTTTGACTCTGTATTTAACCCCAGACAGTATTTGGGTTGTGAGTGTTTGATGGACAGTGTAGATGAAACTTTACTCTGAAACACTGGAATTTAGTCTCAGAGGTGATTTAATCAAAATGCTTCAGAATAATAATTGATATTGTACATCTCGTGTGTGTCTCAGTGCCAGCTCTGAAACATGTACAGCACAATCTCATCCTGTTTCTATGTCTCTCTCTCTCTGAAATTAGCTGGTCCATGTCCTAAATTACCACATTTCAGAAGGGCTCCGTTGCCTGTGAAGCAGTTTGTGATACCCAAAGGTTATGAAAAAGTGTTTAGAAATGCCTGTCCCTCAGCTGCTGTGAGGATGTTCATAGTCAGTGTGTGACTTGGGTCAGACACAGGCCAGATACACCTCTCCAAGTTAAAGGTGGAGAATGGATCTCTCTCCATTTGACCCAGCCTGTCTGAGTTTGAGTTTGTATTTTTCTGTACACATGTGTGTGTGTGTGTGTGTGTGTGTGGGGGGGGGTTGTATGTGTGGCATTCTTTACGCAGCACTGTAAGTTAATGGTAGCACAGTGGGTAGCACTGCGGCTTCACAGCTCCAGAGTCCCAGGTTCGAATCCCGGCTTGGGTCACAGTCTGTGCAGAGTCTGCACGTTCTACCCTTGTCTGTGTGGGTTTCCTCCGGGTGCTCCAGTTTCCTCCCTGACGTCCCGAAGGACGTGCTGTTTGGTGAATTGGACATTATGATTTGTCCCTCAGTGTACCCAAACAGGCGCCAGAGATTGGCGACTAGGGGCTTTTCTCAGTAACTTCATTGCAGTGTGTGCCTGTGTGTGTGTGTGCCTGTGTGTGTGTGTGCCTGTGTGTGTGTGTGCCTGTGTGTGTGCCTGTGTGTGTGCGCGTGTGTGTGCCTGTGCCTGTGTGTGTGAGTGTGCCTGTGTGTGTGCGCCTGTATGTCTGTGCGTGCCTGTGTGTGTGTGTGTGTGTGCCTGTGTGTGTGTGTGTCTGTGCGCCTGTGTGTGTGTCTGTGTGCCTGTGCGTGTGCCTGTGTGTGAGCCTGTGTGTGTGCCTGTGTGTCTGAGAACCTGTGTGTGTGCCTGTGTGTCTGCCAGTGTGTGTGTCTGTCTGTGTGTGTGCGCATGTGTGTGTATCTGTGTGTGTGCGCATGTGTGTGTGTCTGTGCGTGTGTCTGTGTGTCTGTGTCTGTGTGTGACTGTGTGTGTCTGTGTGTGTCTATGTGTGTATGAGCCTGTGTGTATGAGCCTGTGTGTCTCTGTGTTGAGGTGTATCTCAGTGTGACTTTGTTTAGTACTGATTGAAGATAAACAGATAGAAAGTTTGGTAGAAAGTTTGGCAGCATTGAATGTGTAAACAATAATGACAGAGACAGTGTGAACCCTGAAGAGAGCGCCATACCTAGGCCCACTCCCCTATTCCGTCGCTGCCACCCCACCTAACCTGAACATCTTTAGATACTGTGGGCAATTTGGATTGATCACGGCCAACCCACCTAACCTGCACGTCTTTCACGGTGGGAGGAAACCGGAGCACCCGGAGGAAACCCCCGCAGACACGGGGAGGACGTGCAGACTCCGCACAGACAGTGACCTAAGCCGGGAATCGAACCTGGGACCCTGTAACTGTGAGGCAGCAGTGCTAACCACTGTTCAATCCCGGCTCTGGGTCACTGTCTGTGTGGAGTTTGCACATTCTCCCCGTGTTTGCCTGGGTTTGACCCCCACAACCCAAAGATGTGCCGGGCAGGTGGATTGGCCGCGCTAAATTTTCCCTGAATTGGAAAAAAATCGTTTTATTGCCATTTCCACAATTCTGTGCATTGCGGCTTGTTTACATTTAGCAGAGAGTGAAAAAGCTTTTGCTTACGTTACTTTAATTACAAACTGTTGCCGTTCAATTCGGCGAGTCTGACCCCCCCCCCCCTCCCAAACACCCTTTCCCTAACCGGTCCCCTCTCTCCCCCACAGACCCTCCATGATGCCCTTCCTGGCCGGCCTGGTGTGTGACCCCCTACTCCTTGTTGACCCCCTTAACCCCCCTTTCTTTTCTCCCTCCATTGGTTTCAGTCGTGTTCTTTCAGTGGATTGCGGGGTTACCCACTCTCCATCCCTCTCGGTAGGCGGGGTTTCCCCCTCTCCATCTCTCTTGGTGGGGGTGTCCCACTTCGCCATCCCTCTCGGTGGGGGGGGAACCCCTCTCCATCTCTCTCGGTGGGGGGGTTCCCCTCTCTCCATCTCTCTCGGTGGGGGGTTCCCCCCTCTCCATCTCTCTCGGTGTGGGAGGGGGGGTTCCCCCCTCTCCGTCTCTCTCGGTGGGGGGGGGGGGTGTTCCCCCTCTCCATCTCTCTCGGTGGGGGGACGTCCGCCCTCTCCATCCCTTTCGGTGGGGGGGATTCCCCCTCTGGATCTCTCTCGGTGGGGGGGGGGATTCCCCCTCTCCATCATTCGTGGTGGGGCGGTGGGTTCCCACTCTCCATCTCACTCGGTGGGGGGGGGGGGGTACACCCCTCTCCATCTCTCTTGGTGGAGGGTGGTCCCTCTCACCATTTCTCCCGGTGGGGGTGTTCCCCCTCCCCCTCTCTCTCATAGAACATAGAACATTGAACATTGCAGCGCAGTACAGGCCCTTCGGCCCTCGATGTTGCGCCGACCTGTGAAACCACTCTAAAGCCCATCTACACTATTCTCTTATCGTCCATATGCCTATCCAATGACCATTTTAATGACCTTAGTGTTGGCGAGTCCACTACTGCTGCAGGCAGGGCATTCCACACCCTTACTACTCTCTGAGTAAAGAACCTACCTCTGACATCTGTCTTATATCTATCTCCCCTCAATTTAAAGCTATGTCCCCTCGTGCTAGGCATCACCATTGGAGGAAAAAGGCTCTCACTGTCCACCCTATACATTCCTCTGATCATCTTGTATTCCTCAATTAAGTCACCTCTTAACCTTTTCTCTCTAACGAAAACAGCCTCAAGCTCCTCAGCCCTTCCTCACAAGATCTTCCCTCCATAGCAGGCAACATTCTGGTCAATCTCCTCTGCACCCTTTCCAATGCTTCCACATCCTTCCTATAATGCGGCGACCAGAATTGCACCCAATACTCCAAATGCGGCCGCACCAGAGTTTTGTACAGCTGCAATATGACCTCATGCCTCCGAAACTCAGTCCCTCTACCAATAAAAGCTAACACACCATACCCCTTCTTAACAACCCTCTCAAACTGAGTGGCAACTTTCAGGGATCTATGAACATGGTCACCGAGGTCTCTCTGCTCATCCACACTGCCAAGAATCTTACCATTAGCCCTGTACTCTGTCTTCCTGTTATTCCTTCAAAAATGAATCACCTCACACTTTTATAGACATAGACATAGAAAATACAGCACAGAACAGGCCCTTCGGCCCACGATGTTGTGCCGAACCTTTGTCCTAGATTAATCATAGATTATCATTAAATCTACAGTGCATTAAACTCCATTTGCCACCTCTCAACCTAGCGCTGCAGCTTATCTATGTCCCTCTGTAATTTGTAACATCCTTCCGCATCGTCCACAACTCCACCGACTTTAGTGTCATCTGCAAATTTATTCACCCATCCTTCTACGCCCTCCTCCAGGTCATTTATAAAAATGACAAACAGCAGTGGCCCCAAAACAGATCATTTTGGTACACCACTAGTAACTGGACTCCAGTCTGAACATTTCCCATCAACCACCACCTTTTGTCTTCTTTCAGCTAGCCAATTTCTGATCCAAACTGCTAACTCACCCGAAATCTCATGCCTCCGTATTTTCTGCAGTAGCCTACCGTGGGGAACCTTATCAAACGCTTTACTGAAATCCATATACACCACATCAACTGCTTTACCCTCATCCACCTGTTTGGCACCTTCTCAAAGAACTCAATAAGGTTTGTGAGGCACGACCTACCCTTTACAAAAAAGTATTGACTATCTCTAATCAAATTATTCCTTTCCAGATGATTATACATCCTATCGCTTATAAACCTTTCCAAGATTTTGCCCACAACAGAAGTAAGGCTCACTGGTCTATAATTGCCGGGGTTGTCTACTCCCCCTTCTTGATCAAGGGGACAACATTTGCTATCCTCCAGTCTTCTAGCACTATACCTGTAGAGAAAGATGACTTAAAGATCAAGGCCAAAGGATCAGCAATCTCCTCCCCTAGCTTCCCAGAGAATCCTACGATAAATCCCATCCGGCACAGGGGACTTATCCATTTTCACACTAAGCCCTTTTAGTCTAGTAGCCAGAATGTCAGTATTCTCCTCGACAACATTATCTTTTTCCTGTGTAAATACTGACGAAAAATATTCATTTAGCGCCTCTCCTATCTCCTCGGACTCCAAGCACAACTTCCCTCGACTGTCCTTGACTGGCCCTACTCTTACCCCAGTCATTCTTTTATTCCTGACATTTCGATATAAAGATTATTGGTTATCTTTGATCCTACCTGCCAAAGACTTCTGATGTCCCCTCCTGGCTCTTCTTAGCTCTCTCTTTAGGTCATTCCTAGCTAACTTGTAACTCTCGAGCGCCCCAACGGAACCTTCATGTCTCATCTTTACATAAGCTTCCTTCTTCCTCTTGACAAGTGTTTCGACAGCTTTAGTAAACCACAGTTCCCTTGCTCGACGACTTCCTCGCTGCCTGACAGATACAAACTTATCAAGGACACGCAGTAGCTGTTCCTTGAACAAGCTCCACATTTCCATTGTGCCCATCCCCTGCAGTTTTCCTCTCCGTCTCGGTGGGTGGGGGTTCCCCCCTCTCCATCTCTCTCGGAGGGGGGTGTCCCCCCCTCTGCATCTCTCTCGGTGGGGGGGTTCCCCCTCTCCATGTCTCTCGGTGGGGGGGTCCACCCTCTCCATCTCTCTCTCTCTGAGGAGGGGTTCCCCCTCTCCATCTCTCTCGGTGGGGGGGGGGGCGGGGTTCCCCCCACGCCATCTCTCTCGGTGGGGGTTCCACCCCCTCCATCGCTCTCGGTGGGGGGGGTGTTTCCCCCTCTCCATCTCTCTCGGTGGGGATGTTCCCCTTCTCCATCTCGCTCCATAGGGGGGTGTCCCCTTCTCCATCACTCTCGATGGGTGGGCGGGGGGTTCCTCCCTCTCGATCTATCTCGGTGGGGGTAGGGGCGTGATCGCCCTTCTCCACCTCTCTCGGTCTCTGTGTCTCTCCGTCTCTCTCTGCGAATCTGTCAGAACAAAATCCACAATCAGCAGTCGGCCATTTTATGTCAGTTCACGGCGGCCATTTTATGTCACTTCACGGCGGCCATTTTATGTCACTTCACGGTGGCCATTTTATGTCAGTTCACAGTGGCCATTTTATGTCACTTCATGGTGGCCATTTCATGTCTGTTCACGGTGGCCATTTTATTTCAGTTCAGGGTGGCCATTTTATGTCCCTTTGACCAATGTGATATAAAATAGTTACTTTAGAGATATTAGTTACTGTAATGTAGAGATAGGCCAGTCTCATTTTGGTGAGTTCACAGACAAAGGATTTCAGACCGCCTGGCAAAGCAAGGAGGAGGTGTGTCCACCAAAGGAGGAGAAAAAGATGCTGGGTAATAGGGGACAGAGGAAGGGATTGGAAGTGAGCCAATTAGAGTGTATGGATAGGTCAGGAGGGGTAGAGGATGACCTATGGGAATCGGGTATGTGAAACTCGATGCCAGTTGTGTGAGTAGTAGAGATCCCTATGTCCTACAGACTCACTTGATTCCGGAGGTGTACAAAGAAAGATGTGCTTTGTACTTGCTGTGAATTGAGAAAGGCTTGCAAGCCAAATAAAATAACTAATGCTGTACCTGCAAATCCATCACGAATTTTATTGAGGCCAGACTGACGGGTGAAGACATTTGTATTTTGTCAACTTCACGGTGGCCATTTTAATGTCAGATCATGGTGGCCATTTTATGTCAGTTTACGGTGGCCATTTTACATCAGTTCGCGGTGGCCATTTTATGTCAGATCACAGTGGCCATTTTATGTCAGTTCACGGTGGCCATTTTATGTCGGTTCAGGGTGGCCATTTTACATCAATTTGCGGTGGCCATTAGTATGTCAGTTCACAATGGCCATTTTATGCCTGTTCACGGGAGCCATTGTATGTCAGTTCACAATGGCCAGTTTATGTCAGTTCACGGAGGCCTTTTGATGTCAGTTCACAATGGCTATTTTATGTCAATTCACTGTGGCCATTTTATGCCGGTTCACGGGGGCCATTTTAGTTCACAATGGCCATTTTATGTCAGTTCACAATGGCCATTTTATGTCAGTTCACAATGGCCATTTTATGTCAGTTCACGCCGGCCATTTTATGTCAGTTCACGGTGGCCATTTTATCTCAGTTCACGGTGGCCATTTTATGTCGAATCACGGTGGCCATTTTATGTCAGTTCACAGTGGCCATTTTATGTCAGTTCACGGGGCCATTGTATGTCAGTTCACGGCGGACATTTTATAACAGTACACGGTGGCCATTTTATGTCAGTTCACGGGGCCATTGTATGTCAGTTCACAATGGCCATTTTATGTGAGTTCACGGTGGCCATTCTATGTTAGTTCACGGTGATCATTTTATGCCGGTTGACGGGGGCCATTTTATGGCAGTTCGCAATGGCCATTTGATGTCAGTTCACGGTGGCCATTGTATGTCAGTTCACGGCGGACATTTTATAACAGTTCACGGTGGCCATTTTATGTCAGTTCACGGTGGACATTTTATATCAGTTCCCGGTGGCAATTTCATGTCAGTTCACGGTGGCCATTTTATGTCAGTTCACGGGGCCATTGTATGTCAGTTCACGGCGGACATTTTATAACAGTTCACGGTGGCCATTTTATGTCAGTACACGGGGCCATTGTATGTCAGTTCACAATGGCCATTTTATGTGAGTTCACGGTGGCCATTCTATGTTAGTTCACGGTGATCATTTTATGCCGGTTGACGGGGGCCATTTTATGGCAGTTCGCAATGGCCATTTGATGTCAGTTCACGGTGGCCATTGTATGTCAGTTCACGGCGGACATTTTATAACAGTTCACGGTGGCCATTTTATGTCAGTTCACGGTGGACATTTTATATCAGTTCCCGGTGGCAATTTCATGTCAGTTCACGGTGGCCATTTTATGTCAGTTCACGGTGGCCATTTTATGTCAGTTTACGGTGGCCATTTTACATCAGTTCGCGGTGGCCAGTTTATGTCAGTTCACAGTGGCCATTTTATGTCAGTTCACGGTGGCCATTTTATGTCGGTTCACGGTGGCCATTTTACATCAGTTCGCGGTGGCCATTAGACTGTCAGTTCACAATGGCCATTTTATGTCAGTTCACGGTGCCATTGTATGTCAGTTCACAATGGCCAGTTTATGTCAGTTCACGGGGGCCTTTTAATGTCAGTTCACAATGGCCATTTTATGTCAGTTAACGGTGGCCAATTTATGTCAGTTCACAATGGCCATTTTATGTCAGTTCACAATGGCCATTTTATGTCAGTTCACGGTGGCCATTTTATGTCAGTTCATGGTGGTCATTTTATGTCGGTTGACGGGGCCCATTTTATGGCAGTTCGCAATGGCCATTATATGTCAGTTCACGGTGGCCATTGTATGTCAGTTCACGGCGGCCATTTTATGTCAGGTCACGGTGGCCATTTTATGTCAGTTCACGGTGGTCATTTTATGTCGGTTGACGGGGCCATTTTATGTCAGTTCGCAATGGCCATTTGATGTCAGTTCACGGTGGCCATTGTTTGTCAGTTCACGGCGGCCATTTTATGTCAGGTCACGGTGGCCAGTTTATGTCAGCTCACGGTGGCCATTTTATGTCGGTTCACGGTGGCCATTGTATGTCAGTTCATGGCGGCCATTTTATGTCAGGTCACGGTGGCCATTTTATGTCAGTTCACGGTGGTCATTTTATGTCGGTTGACGGGGCCATTTGATGTCAGTTCACGGTGGCCATTGTTTGTCAGTTCACGGTGGCCAGTTTATGTCAGTTCACGGGGGCCATTGTATGTCAGTTCACAATGGCCAGTTTATGTCAGTTCACGGGGGCCTTTTAATGTCAGTTCACAATGGCCATTTTATGTCAGTTAACGCTGGCCAATTTATGTCAGTTCACAATGGCTATTTTATGTCAGTTCACAATGGCCATTTTATGTCAGTTCACGGTGGCCATTTTATGTCAGTTCACGGTGGCTATTGTATCTCAGTTCACAATGGCCATTTTATGTCAGTCCACGCCGGCCATTTTATGTCAGTTCATGGTGGCCATTTTATCTCAGTTCACGGTGGCCATTTTATGTCGAATCACGGTGGCCATTTTATGTCAGTTCACAGTGGCCATTTTATGTCAGTTCACGGGGCCATTGTATGTCAGTTCACAATGGCCATTTTATGTGAGTTCACGGTGGCCATTCTATGTCAGTTCACGGTGATCATTTTATGCCGGTTGACGGGGGCCATTTTATGGCAGTTCGCAATGGCCATTTGATGTCACTTCACGGTGGCCATTGTATGTCAGTTCACGGCGGACATTTTATAACAGTTCACGGTGGCCATTTTATGGCAGTTCACGGTGGACATTTTATATCAGTTCCCGGTGGCAATTTCATGTCAGTTCACGGTGGCCATTTTATGTCAGTTCACGGTGGCCATTTAATGTCAGTTTACAGTGGCCATTTTACAACAGTTCGCGGTGGCCAGTTTATGTCAGTTCACAGTGGCCATTTTATGTCAGTTCACGGTGGCCATTTTATGTCGGTTCACGGTGGCCATTTTACATCAGTTCGCGCTGGCCATTAGACTGTCAGTTCACAATGGCCATTTTATGTCAGTTCACGGTGCCATTGTATGTCAGTTCACAATGGCCAGTTTATGTCAGTTCACGGGGGCCTTTTAATGTCAGTTCACAATGGCCATTTTATGTCAGTTAACGGTGGCCAATTTATGTCAGTTCACGGTGGCCATTTTATGTCAGTTCACGGTGGTCATTTTATGTCGGTTGACGGGGCCCATTTTATGGCAGTTCGCAATGGCCATTTTATGTCAGTTCACGGTGGCCATTGTATGTCAGTTCACGGCGGCCATTTTATGTCAGGTCACGGTGGCCATTTTATGTCAGTTCACGGTGGTCATTTTATGTCGGTTGACGGGGCCATTTTATGTCAGTTCGCAATGGCCATTTGATGTCAGTTCACGGTGACCATTGTTTGTCAGTTCACGGCGGCCACTTTATGTCAGGTCACGGTGGCCAGTTCATGTCAGCTCACGGTGGCCATTTTATGTTGGTTCATGGTGGCCATTTCATGTTGGTTCACAGTGGCCATTTTACATCTGTTCGCGGTGGCCATTAGACTGCCAGTTCACAATGGCCATTTTATGTCAGTTCACGGGGGCCACTGTATGTCAGTTCACAATGGCCAGTTTATGTCAGTTCACGGGGGCCTTTTAATGTCAGTTCACAATGGCCATTTTATGTCAGTTAACGCTGGCCAATTTATGTCAGTTCACAATGGCCATTTTATGTCAGTTCACAATGGCCATTTTATGTCAGTTCACGGTGGCCATTTTATGTCAGTTCACGGTGGCTATTGTATCTCAGTTCACGGTGGCCATTTTATATCGATTCATGGGGACCATTTTATGTCAGTTCATGGAGGCCATTTTATGTCAGTTCACGGGGGCCATTGTATGTCAGTTCACAATGGCCATTTTATGATAGTTCACGCTGGCCATTTTATGTCAGTTCACGGTGGTCATTTTATGTTGGTTGACGGGGGCCATTTTATGGCAGTTCGCAATGACCATTTGATGTCAGTTCACGGTGGCCATTGTATGTCAGTTCATGGTGGCCATTTTATGTCAGGTCACGGTGGCCATTTTATGTCAGTTCACGGTGGTCATTTTATGTTGGTTGACGGGGGCCATTTTATGGCAGTTCACAATGGCCATTTTATGATAGTTCACGCTGGCCATTTTATGTCAGTTCACGGTGGTCATTTCATGTTGGTTGACGGGAGCCATTTTATGGCAGTTCGCAATGACCATTTGATGTCAGTTCACGGTGGCCATTGTATGTCAGTTCACGGTGGCCATTTTATGTCAGGTCACGGTGGCCATTTTATGTCAGTTCACGGTGGTCATTTTATGTTGGTTGACGGGGGCCATTTTATGGCAGTTCGCAATGGCCATTTGATGTCAGTTCACTGTGGCCATTGTATATCAGTTCACGGCGGCCATTTTATGTCAGGTCACGGTGGCCATTTTATGTCAGCTCACGGCAGCCATTTTATGTCAGTTCACGGCGGCCATTTTATGTCAGCTCACGGCGGCCATTTCATGTTAGTTCATGGGGACCATTTTATATCAGTTCACGGTGGCCATTGTATGTCAGTTCACGGTGGCCATTTTATGTCAGGTCACGGTGGCCATTTTATGTCAGTTCACGGTGGCCATATTATGTTGGTTGACGGCTCCATTTTATGGCAGTTCACTGTGGCCATTGTATATCAGTTCACGGCGGCCATTTTATGTCAGGTCACGGTGGCCATTTTACGTCAGCTCATGGCGGCCATTTTATGTCAGTTCACGGCGGCCATTTTATATCAGCTCACGGCGGCCATTTCATGTTAGTTCATGGGGACCATTTTATATCAGTTCACGGTGGCCATTTTATGTCAGCTCACGTTGGCCATTTTATGTCAGTTCACGGCGGCCATTTTATGTGAGGTCACGGTGGCCAGTTTATGCCAGCTCACGGTGGCCATTTTATGTCGGTTCACGGCGGCCATTTCATGTCGGTTCACGGTGGCCATTTTACATCTGTTCGCGGTGGCCATTTTATGTCAGTTCACGGTGGCTATTTTATGTCGGTTCACGGTGGCCATTTTACATCAGTTCGCGATGTCCGTGAACTGACATTGTGTGTCAGTTCACAATGGCCATTGTATGTCAGTTCACATGGGCCATTGTATGTCAGTTCACGGTGGCCATTTTATGTCAGTTCGTGGTGCCCATTAGTCTGTCAGTTCACAATGGCCATTTTATGTCAGTTGACTGAGGCCATTGTATGTCAGTACACAATGGCCGGCTGATGTCAGTTCACGGGGGACTTTTAATGCCAGTACACAATGGCCATTTTATGTCAGTTAACGGTGGCCATTTTATGGCAGTTCACAATGGCCATTTTATCTCAATTCACGGTGGCCATTTTATGTTGATTCATGGTGACCATTTTATGTCAGTTCACGGTGGCCATTTTATGTCAGTTCACGGGGTCCATTGTATGTCAGTTCACAATGGCCATTTTATGTCAGTTCACGGTGGCCATTTTATGTCAGTTCATGGTGGTCATTTTATGTTGGTTGTCGGGGGCCATTTTATGGCAGTTCGCAATGGCCATTTGATGTCAGTTCACGGTGGCTATTGTATATCAGTTCACGGCGGCCATTTTATGTCAGGTCACTGTGGCCATTTTATGTCAGCTCACGGCAGCCATTTTATGTCAGCTCACGGCGGCCATTTCATGTTAGTTCATGGGGACCATTTTATAGCAGTTCACGGTGGCCATTTTATGTCAGCTCACTGTGGCCATTTTATGACGGTTCACGGTGGCTATTTTATGTCAGTTTACGGTGGCCATTGTACATCAGTTCGCGGTGGCCATTTTATGTCAGATCACAGTGGCCATTTTATGTCCGTTCACGGTGGCCATTTTATGTCGGTTCACGGTGGCCATTTTAGATCAGTTTGCGATGTCCAGTAGTATGTCAGTTCACAATGGCCATTGTATGTCAGTTCACGGGGGCCATTGTATGTCAGTTCACGGTGGCCATTTTATGTCAGTTCACGGGGGCCATTGTATGTCAGTTCGCGGTGGCCATTAGTCTGTCAGTTCACAATGGCCATTTTATGTCAGTTCAAGGGGGGCATTGTATATCAGTTCACAATGGCCAGTTTATGTCAGTTCACGGTGGCCTTTTAATGTCAGTACACAATGGCCATTTTATGTCAGTTAACGGTGGCCATTTTATGTCACTTCACACTGGCCATTTTATGTCAGTTCACGGCGGCCATTTTATGTCAGTTCACGGTAGCCATTTTATCTCAGTTCACGGTGGCCATTTTATGTCGATTCACAGGCACCATTTTATGTCAGTTCACGGTGGCCATTTTTTGTCAGTTCACGGGGTCCATTGTATGTCAGTTTACAATGGCCATTTTATGTCAGTTCACATGGGCCATTGTATGTCAGTTCACGGTAGCCATTTTTTGTCAGTTCGTCGTGCCCATTAATCTGTCAGTTCACAATGGTCATTTTATGTCAGTTCACGGTTGCCATTGTATGTCAGTTCACAATGTCCAGTTTATGTCAGTTCACGGGGTCCTTTCAATGTCAGCACACAATGGCCATTTTATATCAGTTAACTGTGGCCATTTTATGGCAGTTCACAATGGCCATTTTATGTCAGTTCACAATGGCCATTTTATGTCAGTTCACGGTGGCCATTTTATGTCAGTTTACGGTGGTCATTTTATGTCGGTTGATGGGCCCATTTTATGGCAGTTCGCAATGGCCATTTGATGTCAGTTCATGGTGGCCATTGTATGTCAGTTCACTGTGGCCATTTTATGTCAGGTCATGGTGGCCATTTTATGTCAGTTCACGGTTGTCATTTTATGTCGGTTGACGGGGGCCATTTTATGGCAGTTCGCAATGGCCATTTGATGTCAGTTCACGGTGGCCATTGTATGTCAGTTCACGGCGGCCATTTAATGTCAGGTCACGGTGGCCAGTTTATGTCAGCTCACGGTGGCCATTTTATGTCGGTTCACAGTGGCCATTTCATGTCGGTTCACGGTGGCCATTTTACATCTGTTCGCGGTGGCCATTAGACTGCCAGTTCACAATGGCCATTTTATGTCAGTTCAAGGGGGCCATTGTATATCAGTTCACAATGGCCAGTTTATGTCAGTTCACGGTGGCCTTTTAATGTCAGTACACAATGGCCATTTTATGTCAGTTAACGGTGGCCATTTTATGTCACTTCACACTGGCCATTTTATGTCAGTTCACGGCGGCCATTTTATGTCAGTTCACGGTAGCCATTTTATCTCAGTTCACGGTGGCCATTTTATGTCGATTCACAGGCACCATTTTATGTAAGTTCACGGTGGCCATTTTTTGACAGTTCACGGGGGCCATTGTATGTCAGTTTACAATGGCCATTTTATGTCAGTTCACATGGGCCATTGTATGTCAGTTCACGGTAGCCATTTTTTGTCAGTTCGTCGTGCCCATTAATATGTCAGTTCACAATGGTCATTTTATGTCAGTTCACGGTTGCCATTGTATGTCAGTTCACAATGTCCAGTTTATGTCAGTTCACGGGGTCCTTTTAATGTCAGCACACAATGGCCATTTTATGTCAGTTAACTGTGGCCATTTTATGGCAGTTCACAATGGCCATTTTATGTCAGTTCACAATGGCCATTTTATGTCACTTCACGGCGGCCATTTTATGTCAGTTCACAATGGCCATTTTATGTCAGTTCACGGTGGCCATTTTATGTCAGTTCACTGTGGCCATTTTATGTCAGGTCATGGTGGCCATTTTATGTCAGTTCAGGGTGGCCATTTTATGTCCCTTTGACCAATGTGATATAAAATAGTTACTTTAGAGACATTAGTTACTGTAATGTAGAGATAGGCCAGTCTCATTTTGGTGAGTTCACAGACAAAGGATTTCAGACCGCCTGGCAAAGCAAGGAGGAGGTGTGTCCACCAAAGGAGGAGAAAAAGATGCTGGGTAATAGGGGACAGAGGAAGGGATTGGAAGTGAGCCAATTAGAGTGTATGGATAGGTCAGGAGGGGTAGAGGATGACCTATGGGAATCGGGTATGTGAAACTCGATGCCAGTTGTGTGAGTAGTAGAGATCCCTATGTCCTACAGACTCACTTGATTCCGGAGGTGTACAAAGAAAGATGTGCTTTGTACTTGCTGTGAATTGAGAAAGGCTTGCAAGCCAAATAAAATAACTAATGCTGTACCTGCAAATCCATCACGAATTTTATTGAGGCCAGACTGACGGGTGAAGACATTTGTATTTTGTCAACTTCACGGTGGCCATTTTAATGTCAGATCATGGTGGCCATTTTATGTCAGTTTACGGTGGCCATTTTACATCAGTTCGCGGTGGCCATTTTATGTCAGATCACAGTGGCCATTTTATGTCAGTTCACGGTGGCCATTTTATGTCGGTTCAGGGTGGCCATTTTACATCAATTTGCGGTGGCCATTAGTATGTCAGTTCACAATGGCCATTTTATGCCTGTTCACGGGAGCCATTGTATGTCAGTTCACAATGGCCAGTTTATGTCAGTTCACGGAGGCCTTTTGATGTCAGTTCACAATGGCTATTTTATGTCAATTCACTGTGGCCATTTTATGCCGGTTCACGGGGGCCATTTTAGTTCACAATGGCCATTTTATGTCAGTTCACAATGGCCATTTTATGTCAGTTCACAATGGCCATTTTATGTCAGTTCACGCCGGCCATTTTATGTCAGTTCACGGTGGCCATTTTATCTCAGTTCACGGTGGCCATTTTATGTCGAATCACGGTGGCCATTTTATGTCAGTTCACAGTGGCCATTTTATGTCAGTTCACGGGGCCATTGTATGTCAGTTCACGGCGGACATTTTATAACAGTACACGGTGGCCATTTTATGTCAGTTCACGGGGCCATTGTATGTCAGTTCACAATGGCCATTTTATGTGAGTTCACGGTGGCCATTCTATGTTAGTTCACGGGGATCATTTTATGCCGGTTGACGGGGGCCATTTTATGGCAGTTCGCAATGGCCATTTGATGTCAGTTCACGGTGGCCATTGTATGTCAGTTCACGGCGGACATTTTATAACAGTTCACGGTGGCCATTTTATGTCAGTTCACGGTGGACATTTTATATCAGTTCCCGGTGGCAATTTCATGTCAGTTCACGGTGGCCATTTTATGTCAGTTCACGGGGCCATTGTATGTCAGTTCACGGCGGACATTTTATAACAGTTCACGGTGGCCATTTTATGTCAGTTCACGGGGCCATTGTATGTCAGTTCACAATGGCCATTTTATGTGAGTTCACGTTGGCCATTCTATGTTAGTTCACGGTGATCATTTTATGCCGGTTGACGGGGGCCATTTTATGGCAGTTCGCAATGGCCATTTGATGTCAGTTCACGGTGGCCATTGTATGTCAGTTCACGGCGGACATTTTATAACAGTTCACGGTGGCCATTTTATGTCAGTTCACGGTGGACATTTTATATCAGTTCCCGGTGGCAATTTCATGTCAGTTCACGGTGGCCATTTTATGTCAGTTCACGGTGGCCATTTTATGTCAGTTTACGGTGGCCATTTTACATCAGTTCGCGGTGGCCAGTTTATGTCAGTTCACAGTGGCCATTTTATGTCAGTTCACGGTGGCCATTTTATGTCGGTTCACGGTGGCCATTTTACATCAGTTCGCGGTGGCCATTAGACAGTCAGTTCACAATGGCCATTTTATGTCAGTTCACGGTGCCATTGTATGTCAGTTCACAATGGCCAGTTTATGTCAGTTCACGGGGGCCTTTTAATGTCAGTTCACAATGGCCATTTTATGTCAGTTAACGGTGGCCAATTTATGTCAGTTCACAATGGCCATTTTATGTCAGTTCACAATGGCCATTTTATGTCAGTTCACGGTGGCCATTTTATGTCAGTTCATGGTGGTCATTTTATGTCGGTTGACGGGGCCCATTTTATGGCAGTTCGCAATGGCCATTATATGTCAGTTCACGGTGGCCATTGTATGTCAGTTCACGGCGGCCATTTTATGTCAGGTCACGGTGGCCATTTTATGTCAGTTCACGGTGGTCATTTTATGTCGGTTGACGGGGCCATTTTATGTCAGTTCGCAATGGCCATTTGATGTCAGTTCACGGTGGCCATTGTTTGTCAGTTCACGGCGGCCATTTTATGTCAGGTCACGGTGGCCAGTTTATGTCAGCTCACGGTGGCCATTTTATGTCGGTTCACGGTGGCCATTGTATGTCAGTTCATGGCGGCCATTTTATGTCAGGTCACGGTGGCCATTTTATGTCAGTTCACGGTGGTCATTTTATGTCGGTTGACGGGGCCATTTTATGTCAGTTCGCAATGGCCATTTGATGTCAGTTCACGGTGGCCATTGTTTGTCAGTTCACGGTGGCCAGTTTATGTCAGTTCACGGGGGCCATTGTATGTCAGTTCACAATGGCCAGTTTATGTCAGTTCACGGGGGCCTTTTAATGTCAGTTCACAATGGCCATTTTATGTCAGTTAACGCTGGCCAATTTATGTCAGTTCACAATGGCTATTTTATGTCAGTTCACAATGGCCTTTTTATGTCAGTTCACGGTGGCCATTTTATGTCAGTTCACGGTGGCTATTGTATCTCAGTTCACGGTGGCCATTTTATATCGATTCATGGGGACCATTTTATGTCAGTTCATGGAGGCCATTTTATGTCAGTTCACGGGGGCCATTGTATGTCAGTTCACAATGGCCATTTTATGATAGTTCACGCTGGCCATTTTATGTCAGTTCACGGTGGTCATTTTATGTTGGTTGACGGGGGCCATTTTATGGCAGTTCGCAATGACCATTTGATGTCAGTTCACGGTGGCCATTGTATGTCAGTTCACAATGGCTATTTTATGTCAATTCACTGTGGCCATTTTATGCCGGTTCACGGGGGCCATTTTAGTTCACAATGGCCATTTTATGTCAGTTCACAATGGCCATTTTATGTCAGTTCACAATGGCCATTTTATGTCAGTTCACGCCGGCCATTTTATGTCAGTTCACGGTGGCCATTTTATCTCAGTTCACGGTGGCCATTTTATGTCGAATCACGGTGGCCATTTTATGTCAGTTCACAGTGGCCATTTTATGTCAGTTCACGGGGCCATTGTATGTCAGTTCACGGCGGACATTTTATAACAGTACACGGTGGCCATTTTATGTCAGTTCACGGGGCCATTGTATGTCAGTTCACAATGGCCATTTTATGTGAGTTCACGGTGGCCATTCTATGTTAGTTCACGGTGATCATTTTATGCCGGTTGACGGGGGCCATTTTATGGCAGTTCGCAATGGCCATTTGATGTCAGTTCACGGTGGCCATTGTATGTCAGTTCACGGCGGACATTTTATAACAGTTCACGGTGGCCATTTTATGTCAGTTCACGGTGGACATTTTATATCAGTTCCCGGTGGCAATTTCATGTCAGTTCACGGTGGCCATTTTATGTCAGTTCACGGGGCCATTGTATGTCAGTTCACGGCGGACATTTTATAACAGTTCACGGTGGCCATTTTATGTCAGTTCACGGGGCCATTGTATGTCAGTTCACAATGGCCATTTTATGTGAGTTCACGTTGGCCATTCTATGTTAGTTCACGGTGATCATTTTATGCCGGTTGACGGGGGCCATTTTATGGCAGTTCGCAATGGCCATTTGATGTCAGTTCACGGTGGCCATTGTATGTCAGTTCACGGCGGACATTTTATAACAGTTCACGGTGGCCATTTTATGTCAGTTCACGGTGGACATTTTATATCAGTTCCCGGTGGCAATTTCATGTCAGTTCACGGTGGCCATTTTATGTCAGTTCACGGTGGCCATTTTATGTCAGTTTACGGTGGCCATTTTACATCAGTTCGCGGTGGCCAGTTTATGTCAGTTCACAGTGGCCATTTTATGTCAGTTCACGGTGGCCATTTTATGTCGGTTCACGGTGGCCATTTTACATCAGTTCGCGGTGGCCATTAGACAGTCAGTTCACAATGGCCATTTTATGTCAGTTCACGGTGCCATTGTATGTCAGTTCACAATGGCCAGTTTATGTCAGTTCACGGGGGCCTTTTAATGTCAGTTCACAATGGCCATTTTATGTCAGTTAACGGTGGCCAATTTATGTCAGTTCACAATGGCCATTTTATGTCAGTTCACAATGGCCATTTTATGTCAGTTCACGGTGGCCATTTTATGTCAGTTCATGGTGGTCATTTTATGTCGGTTGACGGGGCCCATTTTATGGCAGTTCACAATGGCCATTATATGTCAGTTCACGGTGGCCATTGTATGTCAGTTCACGGCGGCCATTTTATGTCAGGTCACGGTGGCCATTTTATGTCAGTTCACGGTGGTCATTTTATGTCGGTTGACGGGGCCATTTTATGTCAGTTCGCAATGGCCATTTGATGTCAGTTCACGGTGGCCATTGTTTGTCAGTTCACGGCGGCCATTTTATGTCAGGTCACGGTGGCCAGTTTATGTCAGCTCACGGTGGCCATTTTATGTCGGTTCACGGTGGCCATTGTATGTCAGTTCATGGCGGCCATTTTATGTCAGGTCACGGTGGCCATTTTATGTCAGTTCACGGTGGTCATTTTATGTCGGTTGACGGGGCCATTTTATGTCAGTTCGCAATGGCCATTTGATGTCAGTTCACGGTGGCCATTGTTTGTCAGTTCACGGTGGCCAGTTTATGTCAGTTCACGGGGGCCATTGTATGTCAGTTCACAATGGCCAGTTTATGTCAGTTCACGGGGGCCTTTTAATGTCAGTTCACAATGGCCATTTTATGTCAGTTAACGCTGGCCAATTTATGTCAGTTCACAATGGCTATTTTATGTCAGTTCACAATGGCCTTTTTATGTCAGTTCACGGTGGCCATTTTATGTCAGTTCACGGTGGCTATTGTATCTCAGTTCACGGTGGCCATTTTATATCGATTCATGGGGACCATTTTATGTCAGTTCATGGAGGCCATTTTATGTCAGTTCACGGGGGCCATTGTATGTCAGTTCACAATGGCCATTTTATGATAGTTCACGCTGGCCATTTTATGTCAGTTCACGGTGGTCATTTTATGTTGGTTGACGGGGGCCATTTTATGGCAGTTCGCAATGACCATTTGATGTCAGTTCACGGTGGCCATTGTATGTCAGTTCACGGTGGCCATTTTATGTCAGGTCACGGTGGCCATTTTATGTCAGTTCACGGTGGTCATTTTATGTTGGTTGACGGGGGCCATTTTATGGCAGTTCACAATGGCCATTTTATGTCAGGTCACGGTGGCCATTTTATGTCAGTTCATGGTGGTCATTTTATGTTGGTTGACGGGGGCCATTTTATGGCAGTTCACAATGGCCATTTTATGATAGTTCACGCTGGCCATTTTATGTCAGTTCACGGTGGTCATTTTATGTTGGTTGACGGGGGCCATTTTATGGCAGTTCGCAATGACCATTTGATGTCAGTTCACGGTGGCCATCGTATGTCAGTTCACGGTGGCCATTTTATGTCAGGTCACGGTGGCCATTTTATGTCAGTTCACGGTGGTCATTTTATGTTGGTTGACGGGGGCCATTTTATGGCAGTTCGCAATGGCCATTTGATGTCAGTTCACTGTGGCCATTGGAAATCAGTTCACGGCGGCCATTTTATGTCAGTTCACGGTGGTCATTTTATGTTGGTTGACGGGGGCCATTTTATGGCAGTTCGCAATGGCCATTTGATGTCAGTTCACTGTGGCCATTGTATATCAGTTCACGGCGGCCATTTTATGTCAGGTCACGGTGACCATTTTATGTCAGCTCACGGCAGCCATTTTATGTCAGTTCACGGCGGCCATTTTATGTCAGCTCACGGCGGCCATTTCATGTTAGTTCATGGGGAGCATTTTATATCAGTTCACGGTGGCCATTGTATGTCAGTTCACGGTGGCCATTTTATGTCAGGTCACGGTGGCCATTTTATGTCACTTCACGGTGGCCATTTTATGTCAGTTCACAGTGGCCATTTTATGTCACTTCATGGTGGCCATTTCATGTCTGTTCACGGTGGCCATTTTATTTCAGTTCAGGGTGGCCATTTTATGTCCCTTTGACCAATGTGATATAAAATAGTTACTTTAGAGATATTAGTTACTGTAATGTAGAGAAAGGCCAGTCTCATTTTGGTGAGTTCACAGACAAAGGATTTCAGACCGCCTGGCAAAGCAAGGAGGAGGTGTGTCCACCAAAGGAGGAGAAAAAGATGCTGGGTAATAGGGGACAGAGGAAGGGATTGGAAGTGAGCCAATTAGAGTGTATGGATAGGTCAGGAGGGGTAGAGGATGACCTATGGGAATCGGGTATGTGAAACTCGATGCCAGTTGTGTGAGTAGTAGAGATCCCTATGTCCTACAGACTCACTTGATTCCGGAGGTGTACAAAGAAAGATGTGCTTTGTACTTGCTGTGAATTGAGAAAGGCTTGCAAGCCAAAAAAAATAACTAATGCTGTACCTGCAAATCCATCACGACTTTTATTGAGGCCAGACTGACGGGTGAAGACATTTGTATTTTGTCAACTTCACGGTGGCCATTTTAATGTCAGATCATGGTGGCTATTTTATGTCAGTTTACGGTGGCCATTTTACATCAGTTCGCGCTGGCCATTTTATGTCAGATCACAGTGGTCATTTTATGTCAGTTCACGGTGGCCATTTTATGTCGGTTCAGGGTGGCCATTTTACATCAATTTGCGGTGGCCATTAGTATGTCAGTTCACAATGGCCAGTTTATGTCAGTTCACGGGGGCCTTTTGATGTCAGTTCACAATGGCTATTTTATGCCAATTCACTGTGGCCATTTTATGCCGGTTCACGGGGGCCATTTTATGTGAGTTCACAATGGCCATTTTATGTCAGTTCACAATGGCCATTTTATGTCAGTTCACAATGGCCATTTTATGTCAGTCCACGCCGGCCATTTTATGTCAGTTCATGGTGGCCATTTTATCTCAGTTCACGGTGGCCATTTTATGTCGAATCACGGTGGCCATTTTATGTCAGTTCACAGTGGCCATTTTATGTCAGTTCACGGGGCCATTGTATGTCAGTTCACAATGGCCATTTTATGTGAGTTCACGGTGGCCATTCTATGTCAGTTCACGGTGATCATTTTATGCCGGTTGACGGGGGCCATTTTATGGCAGTTCGCAATGGCCATTTGATGTCACTTCACGGTGGCCATTGTATGTCAGTTCACGGCGGACATTTTATAACAGTTCACGGTGGCCATTTTATGGCAGTTCACGGTGGACATTTTATATCAGTTCCCGGTGGCAATTTCATGTCAGTTCACGGTGGCCATTTTATGTCAGTTCACGGTGGCCATTTAATGTCAGTTTACGGTGGCCATTTTACAACAGTTCGCGGTGGCCAGTTTATGTCAGTTCACAGTGGCCATTTTATGTCAGTTCACGGTGGCCATTTTATGTCGGTTCACGGTGGCCATTTTACATCAGTTCGCGCTGGCCATTAGACTGTCAGTTCACAATGGCCATTTTATGTCAGTTCACGGTGCCATTGTATGTCAGTTCACAATGGCCAGTTTATGTCAGTTCACGGGGGCCTTTTAATGTCAGTTCACAATGGCCATTTTATGTCAGTTAACGGTGGCCAATTTATGTCAGTTCACGGTGGCCATTTTATGTCAGTTCACGGTGGTCATTTTATGTCGGTTGACGGGGCCCATTTTATGGCAGTTCGCAATGGCCATTTTATGTCAGTTCACGGTGGCCATTGTATGTCAGTTCACGGCGGCCATTTTATGTCAGGTCACGGTGGCCATTTTATGTCAGTTCACGGTGGTCATTTTATGTCGGTTGACGGGGCCATTTTATGTCAGTTCGCAATGGCCATTTGATGTCAGTTCACGGTGACCATTGTTTGTCAGTTCACGGCGGCCACTTTATGTCAGGTCACGGTGGCCAGTTCATGTCAGCTCACGGTGGCCATTTTATGTTGGTTCATGGTGGCCATTTCATGTCGGTTCACGGTGGCCATTTTACATCTGTTCGCGGTGGCCATTAGACTGCCAGTTCACAATGGCCATTTTATGTCAGTTCACGGGGGCCATTGTATGTCAGTTCACAATGGCCAGTTTATGTCAGTTCACGGGGGCCTTTTAATGTCAGTTCACAATGGCCATTTTATGTCAGTTAACGCTGGCCAATTTATGTCAGTTCACAATGGCCATTTTATGTCAGTTCACAATGGCCATTTTATGTCAGTTCACGGTGGCCATTTTATGTCAGTTCACGGTGGCTATTGTATCTCAGTTCACGGTGGCCATTTTATATCGATTCATGGGGACCATTTTATGTCAGTTCATGGAGGCCATTTTATGTCAGTTCACGGGGGCCATTGTATGTCAGTTCACAATGGCCATTTTATGATAGTTCACGCTGGCCATTATATGTCAGTTCACGGTGGTCATTTTATGTTGATTGACGGGGGCCATTTTATGGCAGTTCGCAATGACCATTTGATGTCAGTTCACGGTGGCCATTGTATGTCAGTTCATGGTGGCCATTTTATGTCAGGTCACGGTGGCCATTTTATGTCAGTTCACGGTGGTCATTTTATGTTGGTTGACGGGGGCCATTTTATGGCAGTTCACAATGGCCATTTTATGATAGTTCACGCTGGCCATTTTATGTCAGTTCACGGTGGTCATTTCATGTTGGTTGACGGGAGCCATTTTATGGCAGTTCGCAATGACCATTTGATGTCAGTTCACGGTGGCCATTGTATGTCAGTTCACGGTGGCCATTTTATGTCAGGTCACGGTGGCCATTTTATGTCAGTTCACGGTGGTCATTTTATGTTGGTTGACGGGGGCCATTTTATGGCAGTTCGCAATGGCCATTTGATGTCAGTTCACTGTGGCCATTGTATATCAGTTCACGGCGGCCATTTTATGTCAGGTCACGGTGGCCATTTTATGTCAGCTCACGGCAGCCATTTTATGTCAGTTCACGGCGGCCATTTTATGTCAGCTCACGGCGGCCATTTCATGTTAGTTCATGGGGACCATTTTATATCAGTTCACGGTGGCCATTGTATGTCAGTTCACGGTGGCCATTTTATGTCAGGTCACGGTGGCCATTTTATGTCAGTTCACGGTGGCCATATTATGTTGGTTGACGGCTCCATTTTATGGCAGTTCACCGTGGCCATTTTATGTCAGTTCACGGCGGCTATTTTATATCAGCTCACGGCGGCCATTTCATGTTAGTTCATGGGGACCATTTTATATCAGTTCACGGTGGCCATTTTATGTCAGCTCACGTTGGCCATTTTATGTCAGTTCACGGCGGCCATTTTATGTGAGGTCACGGTGGCCAGTTTATGCCAGCTCACGGTGGCCATTTTATGTCGGTTCACGGCGGCCATTTCATGTCGGTTCACGGTGGCCATTTTACATCTGTTCGCGGTGGCCATTTTATGTCAGTTCACGGTGGCTATTTTATGTCGGTTCACGGTGGCCATTTTACATCAGTTCGCGATGTCCGTGAACTGACATTGTGTGTCAGTTCACAATGGCCATTGTATGTCAGTTCACATGGGCCACTGTATGTCAGTTCACGGTGGCCATTTTATGTCAGTTCGTGGTGCCCATTAGTCTGTCAGTTCACAATGGCCATTTTATGTCAGTTGACTGAGGCCATTGTATGTCAGTACACAATGGCCGGCTGATGTCAGTTCACGGGGAACTTTTAATGCCAGTACACAATGGCCATTTTATGTCAGTTAACGGTGGCCATTTTATGGCAGTTCACAATGGCCATTTTATCTCAATTCACGGTGGCCATTTTATGTTGATTCATGGTGACCATTTTATGTCAGTTCACGGTGGCCATTTTATGTCAGTTCACGGGGTCCATTGTATGTCAGTTCACAATGGCCATTTTATGTCAGTTCACGGTGGCCATTTTATGTCAGTTCATGGTGGTCATTTTATGTTGGTTGTCGGGGGCCATTTTATGGCAGTTCGCAATGGCCATTTGATGTCAGTTCACGGTGGCTATTGTATATCAGTTCACGGCTGCCATTTTATGTCAGGTCACTGTGGCCATTTTATGTCAGCTCACGGCAGCCATTTTATGTCAGCTCACGGCGGCCATTTCATGTTAGTTCATGGGGACCATTTTATAGCAGTTCACGGTGGCCATTTTATGTCAGCTCACTGTGGCCATTTTATGACGGTTCACGGTGGCTATTTTATGTCAGTTTACGGTGGCCATTGTACATCAGTTCGCGGTGGCCATTTTATGTCAGATCACAGTGGCCATTTTATGTCCGTTCACGGTGGCCATTTTATGTCGGTTCACGGTGGCCATTTTAGATCAGTTTGCGATGTCCAGTAGTATGTCAGTTCACAATGGCCATTGTATGTCAGTTCACGGGGGCCATTGTATGTCAGTTCACGGTGGCCATTTTATGTCAGTTCACGGGGGCCATTGTATGTCAGTTCGCGGTGGCCATTAGTCTGTCAGTTCACAATGGCCATTTTATGTCAGTTCAAGGGAGGCATTGTATATCAGTTCACAATGGCCAGTTTATGTCAGTTCACGGTGGCCTTTTAATGTCAGTACACAATGGCCATTTTATGTCAGTTAACGGTGGCCATTTTATGTCACTTCACACTGGCCATTTTATGTCAGTTCACGGCGGCCATTTTATGTCAGTTCACGGTAGCCATTTTATCTCAGTTCACGGTGGCCATTTTATGTCGATTCACAGGCACCATTTTATGTCAGTTCACGGTGGCCATTTTTTGTCAGTTCACGGGGGCCATTGTATGTCAGTTTACAATGGCCATTTTATGTCAGTTCACATGGGCCATTGTATGTCAGTTCACGGTAGCCATTTTTTGTCAGTTCGTCGTGCCCATTAATCTGTCAGTTCACAATGGTCATTTTATGTCAGTTCACGGTTGTCATTTTATGTCGGTTGACGGGGGCCATTTTATGGCAGTTCGCAATGGCCATTTGATGTCAGTTCACGGTGGCCATTGTATGTCAGTTCACGGCGGCCATTTTATGTCAGGTCACGGTGGCCAGTTTATGTCAGCTCACGGTGGCCATTTTATGTCGGTTCACAGTGGCCATTTCATGTCGGTTCACGGTGGCCATTTTACATCTGTTCGCGGTGGCCATTAGACTGCCAGTTCACAATGGCCATTTTATGTCAGTTCAAGGGGGCCATTGTATATCAGTTCACAATGGCCAGTTTATGTCAGTTCACGGTGGCCTTTTAATGTCAGTACACAATGGCCATTTTATGTCAGTTAACGGTGGCCATTTTATGTCACTTCACACTGGCCATTTTATGTCAGTTCACGGCGGCCATTTTATGTCAGTTCACGGTAGCCATTTTATCTCAGTTCACGGTGGCCATTTTATGTCGATTCACAGGCACCATTTTATGTAAGTTCACGGTGGCCATTTTTTGTCAGTTCACGGGGGCCATTGTATGTCAGTTTACAATGGCCATTTTATGTCAGTTCACATGGGCCATTGTATGTCAGTTCACGGTAGCCATTTTTTGTCAGTTCGTCGTGCCCATTAATATGTCAGTTCACAATGGTCATTTTATGTCAGTTCACGGTTGCCATTGTATGTCAGTTCACAATGTCCAGTTTATGTCAGTTCACGGGGTCCTTTTAATGTCAGCACACAATGGCCATTTTATGTCAGTTAACTGTGGCCATTTTATGGCAGTTCACAATGGCCATTTTATGTCAGTTCACAATGGCCATTTTATGTCACTTCACGGCGGCCATTTTATGTCAGTTCACAATGGCCATTTTATGTCAGTTCACGGTGGCCATTTTATGTCAGTTCACTGTGGCCGTTTTATGTCAGGTCATGGTGGCCATTTTATGTCAGTTCACGGTGGTCATTTTATGTCGGTTGACGGGGGCCATTTTATGGCAGTTCGCAATGGCCATTTGATGTCAGTTCACGGTGGCCATTGTATGTCAGTTCACGGCGGCCATTTTATGTCAGGTCACGGTGGCCAGTTTATGTCAGCTCACGGTGGCCATTTTATGTCGGTTCACAGTGGCCATTTCATGTCGGTTCACGGTGGCCATTTTACATCTGTTCGCGGTGGCCATTAGACTGCCAGTTCACAATGGCCATTTTATGTCAGTTCACGGGGGCCATTGTATTTCAGTTCACAATGGCCAGTTTATGTCAGTTAACGGTGGCCAATTTATGTCAGTTCACAATGGCCATTTTATGTCAGTTCACAATGGCCATTTTATGTCAGTTCACGGCAGCCATTTTATGTCAGTTCACGGTGGCTATTTTATCTCAGTTCACGGTGGCCATTTTATGTCTTTTCACGGGGACCATTTTATGTCAGTTCACGGAGGCCATTTTATGTCAGTTCACGGGGGGCCATTGTATGTCAGTTCACAATGGCCATTTAATGTCAGTTCACGCTGGCCATTTTACGTCAGTTCACGGTGGTCATTTTATGTCGGTTGACGGGGGCCATTTTATGGCAGTTCGCAATGAACATTTGATGTCAGTTCACGGTGGCCATTGTATGTCAGTTCACGGTGGTCATTTTATGTTGGTTGACGGGGGGCATTTTATGGCAGTTCGCAATGGCCATTTGATGTCAGTTCACTGTGGCCATTGTATATCAGTTCACGGCGGCCATTTTATGACAGGTCACGGTGGCCATTTTATGTCAGCTCACGGCAGCCATTTTATGTCAGTTCACGGGGGCCATTTTATGTCAGCTCACGGCGGCCATTTCATGTTAGTTCATGGGGACCATTTTATATCAGTTCACGGTGGCCATTTTATGACAGCTCACGGTAGCCATTTTATGACAGTTCACGGTGGCCATTTTATGTCAGTTTATGGAGACCATTTTACATCAGTTCGCGGTGGCCATTTTATGTCAGATCACAGTGGCCATTTTATGTCAGTTCACGGTGGCCATTTTATGTCGGTTCACGGTGGCCAATTTACATCAGTTTGCGATGTCCATTAGTATGTCAGTTCACAATGGGCATCGTATGTCAGTTCACATGGGCCATTGTATGTCAGTTCACGGTGGCCATTTTATGTCAGTTCGCGGTGCCCATTAGTCTGTCAGTTCACAATGGCCAGCTTATGTCAGTTCACGGGGGGCTTTTAATGCCAGTACACAATGGCCATTTTATGTCAGTTCACGGTGGCTATTTTATCTCAGTTCACGGTGGCCATTTTATGTCGATTCACGGGGACCATTTTATGTCAGTTCACGGAGGCCATTTTATGTCAGATCACGGGGGCCATTGTATGTCAGTTCACAATGGCCATTTTATGTCAGTTCACGCTGGCCATTTTATGTCAGTTCACGGTGGTCATTTTATGTCGGTTGACGGGGGCCATTTTATGGCAGTTCGCAATGGCCATTTGATGTCAGTTCACGGTGGCCATTGTATGTCAGTTCACGGCGGCCATTTTATGTCAGGTCACGGTGGCCAGTTTATGTCAGCTCACGGTGGCCATTTTATGTCGGTTCACAGTGGCCATTTCATGTCGGTTCACGGTGGCCATTTTACATCTGTTCGCGGTGGCCATTAGACTGCCAGTTCACAATGGCCATTTTATGTCAGTTCAAGGGGGCCATTGTATATCAGTTCACAATGGCCAGTTTATGTCAGTTCACGGTGGCCTTTTAATGTCAGTACACAATGGCCATTTTATGTCAGTTAACGGTGGCCATTTTATGTCACTTCACACTGGCCATTTTATGTCAGTTCACGGCGGCCATTTTATGTCAGTTCACGGTAGCCATTTTATCTCAGTTCACGGTGGCCATTTTATGTCGATTCACAGGCACCATTTTATGTAAGTTCACGGTGGCCATTTTTTGTCAGTTCACGGGGGCCATTGTATGTCAGTTTACAATGGCCATTTTATGTCAGTTCACATGGGCCATTGTATGTCAGTTCACGGTAGCCATTTTTTGTCAGTTCGTCGTGCCCATTAATATGTCAGTTCACAATGGTCATTTTATGTCAGTTCACGGTTGCCATTGTATGTCAGTTCACAATGTCCAGTTTATGTCAGTTCACGGGGTCCTTTTAATGTCAGCACACAATGGCCATTTTATGTCAGTTAACTGTGGCCATTTTATGGCAGTTCACAATGGCCATTTTATGTCAGTTCACAATGGCCATTTTATGTCACTTCACGGCGGCCATTTTATGTCAGTTCACAATGGCCATTTTATGTCAGTTCACGGTGGCCATTTTATGTCAGTTCACTGTGGCCGTTTTATGTCAGGTCATGGTGGCCATTTTATGTCAGTTCACGGTGGTCATTTTATGTCGGTTGACGGGGGCCATTTTATGGCAGTTCGCAATGGCCATTTGATGTCAGTTCACGGTGGCCATTGTATGTCAGTTCACGGCGGCCATTTTATGTCAGGTCACGGTGGCCAGTTTATGTCAGCTCACGGTGGCCATTTTATGTCGGTTCACAGTGGCCATTTCATGTCGGTTCACGGTGGCCATTTTACATCTGTTCGCGGTGGCCATTAGACTGCCAGTTCACAATGGCCATTTTATGTCAGTTCACGGGGGCCATTGTATTTCAGTTCACAATGGCCAGTTTATGTCAGTTAACGGTGGCCAATTTATGTCAGTTCACAATGGCCATTTTATGTCAGTTCACAATGGCCATTTTATGTCAGTTCACGGCAGCCATTTTATGTCAGTTCACGGTGGCTATTTTATCTCAGTTCACGGTGGCCATTTTATGTCTTTTCACGGGGACCATTTTATGTCAGTTCACGGAGGCCATTTTATGTCAGTTCACGGGGGGCCATTGTATGTCAGTTCACAATGGCCATTTAATGTCAGTTCACGCTGGCCATTTTACGTCAGTTCACGGTGGTCATTTTATGTCGGTTGACGGGGGCCATTTTATGGCAGTTCGCAATGAACATTTGATGTCAGTTCACGGTGGCCATTGTATGTCAGTTCACGGTGGTCATTTTATGTTGGTTGACGGGGGGCATTTTATGGCAGTTCGCAATGGCCATTTGATGTCAGTTCACTGTGGCCATTGTATATCAGTTCACGGCGGCCATTTTATGACAGGTCACGGTGGCCATTTTATGTCAGCTCACGGCAGCCATTTTATGTCAGTTCACGGGGGCCATTTTATGTCAGCTCACGGCGGCCATTTCATGTTAGTTCATGGGGACCATTTTATATCAGTTCACGGTGGCCATTTTATGACAGCTCACGGTAGCCATTTTATGACAGTTCACGGTGGCCATTTTATGTCAGTTTATGGAGACCATTTTACATCAGTTCGCGGTGGCCATTTTATGTCAGATCACAGTGGCCATTTTATGTCAGTTCACGGTGGCCATTTTATGTCGGTTCACGGTGGCCAATTTACATCAGTTTGCGATGTCCATTAGTATGTCAGTTCACAATGGGCATCGTATGTCAGTTCACATGGGCCATTGTATGTCAGTTCACGGTGGCCATTTTATGTCAGTTCGCGGTGCCCATTAGTCTGTCAGTTCACAATGGCCAGCTTATGTCAGTTCACGGGGGGCTTTTAATGCCAGTACACAATGGCCATTTTATGTCAGTTCACGGTGGCTATTTTATCTCAGTTCACGGTGGCCATTTTATGTCGATTCACGGGGACCATTTTATGTCAGTTCACGGAGGCCATTTTATGTCAGATCACGGGGGCCATTGTATGTCAGTTCACAATGGCCATTTTATGTCAGTTCACGCTGGCCATTTTATGTCAGTTCACGGTGGTCATTTTATGTCGGTTGACGGGGGCCATTTTATGGCAGTTCGCAATGACCATTTGATGTCAGTTCGTGGTGGCCATTGTATGTCAGTTCACGGTGGCCATTATATGTCAGGTCACGGTGGCCATTTTATGTCAGTTCACGGTGGTCATTTTATGTTGGTTGATGGGGGCCATTTTATGGCAGTTCGCAATGGCCATTTGATGTCAGTTCACGGTGGCCATTGTATGTCAGTTCACGGTGGCCATTTTATGTCAGGTCAAGGTGGCCATTTTATGTCAGTTCACGGTGGTCATTTTATGTTGGATGACGGGGGCCATTTTATGGCAGTTCGCAATGGCCATTTGATGTCAGTTCACTGTGGCCATTGTATATCAGTTCACGGCGGCCATTTTATGACAGGTCACGGTGGCCATTTTATGTCAGCTCACGGCAGCCATTTTATGTCAGTTCACGGGGGCCATTTTATGTCAGCTCACGGCGGCCATTTCATGTTAGTTCATGGGGACCATTTTATATCAGTTCACGGTGGCCATTTTATGACAGCTCACGGTAGCCATTTCATGACAGTTCACGGTGGCCATTTTATGTCAGTTTATGGAGACCATTTTACATCAGTTCGCGGTGGCCATTTTATGTCAGATCACAGTGGCCATTTTATGTCAGTTCACGGTGGCCATTTTATGTCGGTTCACGGTGGCCAATTTACATCAGTTTGCGATGTCCATTAGTATGTCAGTTCACAATGGGCATTGTATGTCAGTTCACATGGGCCATTGTATGTCAGTTCACGGTGGCCATTTTATGTCAGTTCGCTGTGCCCATTAGTCTGTCAGTTCACAATGGCCATTTTATGACAGTTCACGGTGGCCATTTTATCTCAATTCACGGTGGCCATTTTATGTGTATTCATGGTGACCATTTTATGTCAGTTCACGGTGGCCATTTTATGTCAGTTCACGGGGACCATTGTATGTCAGTTCACAATGGCCATTTTATGTCAGTTCACAGTGGCCATTTTATGTCAGTTCACGGTGGTCATTTTATGTCGGTTGACGTGGGCCATTTTATGGCAGTGCGCAATGGCCATTTGATGTCAGCTCACGGTGGCCATTGTATGTCAGTTCACGGTGGCCATTTTATGTCATCTCACGGTGGCCATTTTATGACAGTTCACGGTGGCCATTTTATGTCAATTCACGGTGGCCATTTTATGTCGGTTCACGGAGGCCATTTTACATCAGTTCGCGATGTCCATTAGTATGTCAGTTCACAATGGCCTTTATATGTCAGTTCACGGGGGCCATTGTATGTCAGTTCACGGTGGTCATTTTATGTCAGTTCACGGGGGGCCATTGTATGTCAGTTCACGGTGGCCATTAGTCTGTCAGTTCACAATGGCCATTTTATGTCAGTTCAAGGGGGCCAGTTTATGTCAGTTCACAGGGGACTTTTAATGTCAGTACACAATGGCCATTTTATGTCAGGTCACGGTGGCCATTTTATGTCAGTTCACGGTGGTCATTTTATGTTGGATGACGGGGGCCATTTTATGTCAGGTCACGGTGGCCATTTTATGTCAGTTCACGGTGGTCATTTTATGTTGGATGACGGGGGCCATTTTTTGGCAGTTCGCAATGGCCATTTGATGTCAGTTCACTGTGGCCATTGTATATCAGTTCACGGCGGCCATTTTATGACAGGTCACGGTGGCAATTTTATGTCAGCTCACGGCAGCCATTTTATGTCAGTTCACGGGGGCCATTTTATGTCAGCTCACGGCGGCCATTTCATGTTAGTTCATGGGGACCATTTTATATCAGTTCACGGTGGCCATTTTATGACAGCTCACGGTAGCCATTTCATGACAGTTCACGGTGTCCATTTTATGTCAGTTTATGGAGACCATTTTACATCAGTTCGCGGTGGCCATTTTATGTCAGATCACAGTGGCCATTTTATGTCAGTTCACGGTGGCCATTTTATGTCGGTTCACGGTGGCCAATTTACATCAGTTTGCGATGTCCATTAGTATGTCAGTTCACATGGGCCATTGTATGTCCCATTTTATGTCAGTTCGCGGTGCCCATTAGTCTGTCAGTTCACAATGGCCATTTTATGACAGTTCACGGTGGCCATTTTATCTCAATTCACGGTGGCCATTTTATGTGTATTCATGGTGACCATTTTATGTCAGTTCACGGTGGCCATTTTATGTCAGTTCACGGGGACCATTGTATGTCAGTTCACAATGGCCATTTTATGTCAGTTCACAGTGGCCATTTTATGTCAGTTCACGGTGGTCATTTTATGTCGGTTGACGTGGGCCATTTTATGGCAGTTCGCAATGGCCATTTGATGTCAGCTCACGGTGGCCATTGTATGTCAGTTCACGGTGGCCATTTTATGTCATCTCACGGTGGCCATTTTATGACAGTTCACGGTGGCCATTTTATGTCAATTCACGGTGGCCATTTTATGTCGGTTCACGGAGGCCATTTTACATCAGTTCGCGATGTCCATTAGTATGTCAGTTCACAATGGCCTTTATATGTCAGTTCACGGGGGCCATTGTATGTCAGTTCACGGTGGTCATTTTATGTCAGTTCACGGGGGGCCATTGTATGTCAGTTCACGGTGGCCATTAGTCTGTCAGTTCACAATGGCCATTTTATGTCAGTTCAAGGGGGCCAGTTTATGTCAGTTCACAGGGGACTTTTAATGTCAGTACACAATGGCCATTTTATGTCAGGTCACGGTGGCCATTTTATGTCAGTTCACGGTGGTCATTTTATGTTGGATGACGGGGGCCATTTTATGTCAGGTCACGGTGGCCATTTTATGTCAGTTCACGGTGGTCATTTTATGTTGGATGACGGGGGCCATTTTTTGGCAGTTCGCAATGGCCATTTGATGTCAGTTCACTGTGGCCATTGTATATCAGTTCACGGCGGCCATTTTATGACAGGTCACGGTGGCAATTTTATGTCAGCTCACGGCAGCCATTTTATGTCAGTTCACGGGGGCCATTTTATGTCAGCTCACGGCGGCCATTTCATGTTAGTTCATGGGGACCATTTTATATCAGTTCACGGTGGCCATTTTATGACAGCTCACGGTAGCCATTTCATGACAGTTCACGGTGTCCATTTTATGTCAGTTTATGGAGACCATTTTACATCAGTTCGCGGTGGCCATTTTATGTCAGATCACAGTGGCCATTTTATGTCAGTTCACGGTGGCCATTTTATGTCGGTTCACGGTGGCCAATTTACATCAGTTTGCGATGTCCATTAGTATGTCAGTTCAGAATGGGCATTGTATGTCAGTTCACATGGGCCATTGTATGTCCCATTTTATGTCAGTTCGCGGTGCCCATTAGTCTGTCAGTTCACAATGGCCATTTTATGACAGTTCACGGTGGCCATTTTATCTCAATTCACGGCGGCCATTTTATGTGTATTCATGGTGACCATTTTATGTCAGTTCACGGTGGCCATTTTATGTCAGTTCACGGGGACCATTGTATGTCAGTTCACAATGGCCATTTTATGTCAGTTCACAGTGGCCATTTTATGTCAGTTCACGGTTGTCATTTTATGTCGGTTGACGGGGGCCATTTTATGGCAGTTCGCAATGGCCATTTGATGTCAGTTCACGGTGGCCGTTGTATATCAGTTCACGGTGGCATTTTTATGTCAGGTCACGGTGGCCATTGTATGTCAGTTCACGGTAGCCATTTTATGTCTGTTCACGGTGGTCATTTTATGTCGGTTGACGTGGGCCATTTTATGGCAGTTCGCAATGGCCATTTGATGTCAGCTCACGGTGACCATTGTATGTCAGTTCACGGTGGCCATTTTATGTCATCTCACGGTGGCCATTTTATGACAGTTCACGGTGGCCATTTTATGTCAGTTTACGGTGGCCATTGTACATCAGTTCGCGGTGGCCATTTTATGTCAGATCACAGTGGCCATTTTATGTCAATTCACGGTGGCCATTTTATGTCGGTTCACGGAGGCCATTTTACATCAGTTCGCGATGTCCATTAGTATGTCAGTTCACAATGGCCTTTATATGTCAGTTCACGGGGGCCATTGTATGTCAGTTCACGGTTGTCATTTTATGTCAGTTCACGGGGGGCCATTTTATGTCAGTTCACGGTGGCCATTAGACTGTCAGTTCACAATGGCCATTTTATGTCAGTTCAAGGGGGCCAGTTTATGTCAGTTCACAGGGGACTTTTAATGTCAGTACACAATGGCCATTTCATGTCAGTTAACCGTGGCCACTTTATGTCAGTTCACAATGGCCATTTTATGTCAGTTCACGGCGGCCATTTTATGTCAGTTCACGGTGGCCATTTTATCTCAGGTCACGGTGGCCATTATATGTCGATTCACGGGGACCATTTTATGTCAGTTCACGGTGGCCATTTTTTGTCAGTTCACGGGGGCCATTGTATGTCAGTTCACAATGGCCATTTTATGTCAGTTCACGGTGGCCATTTTATGTCAGTTCACGGTGGTCATTTTATGTCGATTGACGGGGGCCATTTTATGGCAGTTCACGGTGGCCATCTTTTGTCAGTTAACGGCGGCCATTGTATGTCAGTTCACGGTAGCCATTTTATGTCTGTTCACGGTGGTCATTTTATGTCGATTGAAGGGTGGCCATTTTATGGCAGTTCGCAATGGCCATTTGATGTCAGTTCACGGTGGCCATTGTATGTCAGTCCACGGTGGCCATTTTATGTCAGGTCACGGTGGCCATTTTATGTCAGTTCACGGTGGTCATTTTATGTCGGTTGACGGGAGCCGTTTTATGGCAGTTCGCAATGGCCATTTGATGTCAGTTCACGGTGGCCATTGTATGTCAGTTCACGGTAGCCATTTTATGTCTGTTCACGGTGGTCATTTCATGTCGGTTGACGGGGGCCATTTTATGGCAGTTCACGGCGGCCATTTCATGTTAGTTCATGGGGACCATTTTATATCAGTTCACGGTGGCCATTTTATGACAGCTCACGGTAGCCATTTCATGACAGTTCACGGTGGCCATTTTATGTCAGTTTATGGAGACCATTTTACATCAGTTCGCGGTGGCCATTTTATGTCAGATCACAGTGGCCATTTTATGTCAGTTCACGGTGGCCATTTTATGTCGGTTCACGGTGGCCAATTTACATCAGCTTGCGATGTCCATTAGTATGTCAGTTCACAATGGGCATTGTATGTCAGTTCACATGGGCCATTGTATGTCAGTTCACGGTGGCCATTTTATGTCAGTTCGCGGTGCCCATTAGTCTGTCAGTTCACAATGGCCATTTTATGACAGTTCACGGTGGCCATTTTATCTCAATTCACGGTGGCCATTTTATGTGGATTCATGGTGACCATTTTATGTCAGTTCACGGTGGCCATTTTATGTCAGTTCACGGGGGCCATTGTATGTCAGTTCACAATGGCCATTTTATGTCAGTTCACAGTGGCCATTTTATGTCAGTTCACGGTTGTCATTTTATGTCGGTTGACGGGGGCCATTTTATGGCAGTTCGCAATGGCCATTTGATGTCAGTTCACGGTGGCCGTTGTATATCAGTTCACGGCGGCCATTTTATGTCAGTTCACGGTGGTCATTTTATGTCGGTTGACGTGAGCCATTTTATGGCAGTTCGCAATGGCCATTTGATGTCAGGTCACGGTGGCCATTGTATGACAGTTCACGGTGGCCATTTTATGTCAGTTTACGGTGGCCATTGTACATCAGTTCGCGGTGGCCATTTTATGTCAGAACACAGTGGCCATTTTATCTCAGGTCATGGTGACCATTATATGTCGATTCACGGGGACCATTTTATGTCAGTTCACGGTGGCCATTTTTTGTCAGTTCACAGGGGCCATTGTATGTCAGTTCACAATGGCCATTTTATGTCAGTTCACGGTGGCCATTTTATGTCAGTTCACGGTGGTCATTTTATGTCGATTGACGGGGGCCATTTTATGGCAGTTCACGGTGGCCATTTTTTGTCAGTTCGCGGCGGCCATTGTATGTCAGTTCACGGTAGCCATTTTATGTCTGTTCACGGTGGTCATTTTATGTCGATTGAAGGGGGCCATTTTATGGCAGTTCGCAATGGCCATTTGATGTCAGTTCACGGTGGCCATTGTATGTCAGTCCACGGTGGCCATTTTATGTCAGGTCACGGTGGCCATTTTATGTCAGTTCACGGTGGTCATTTTATGTCGGTTGACGGGGGCCGTTTTATGGCAGTTCGCAATGGCCATTTGATGTCAGTTCACGGTGGCCATTGTATGTCAGTTCACGGTAGCCATTTTATGTCTGTTCTCGGTGGTCATTTTATGTCGGTTGACGGGGGCCATTTTATGGCAGTTCACGGCGGCCATTTCATGTTAGTTCATGGGGACCATTTTATATCAGTTCACGGTGGCCATTTTATGACAGCTCACGGTAGCCATATCATGACAGTTCACGGTGGCCATTTTATGTCAGTTTATGGAGACCATTTTACATCAGTTCGCGGTGGCCATTTTATGTCAGATCACAGTGGCCATTTTATGTCAGTTCACGGTGGCCATTTTATGTCGGTTCACGGTGGCCAATTTGCATCACTTTGCGATGTCCATTAGTATGTCAGTTCACAATGGGCATTGTATGTCAGTTCACATGGGCCATTGTATGTCAGTTCACGGTGGCCATTTTATGTCAGCTCACGGTGGCCATTTTATGACAGTTCACGGTGTACAGTTGTGCACGTTGATGTAAAATACATTGAAGGAAAGAGTCATAGTAAAACAGTGATTTGTTGGGATATGTGAATGGACAGATGGATCTGGGTGTCCTTGTACACCAGTCAGTGAAAATTGAGAGGGGGGAGCAGCAAGCAGTTAAGAAGGCCAATGATATGTTGCCCTTCATTGCAAGAGGGATTTGAGTTCAGAAGTGGAGATGTCTTGCTGCAGTTATACAAGGTCTTGGTGAGACCACACCTGGAGTACTGTGCACAGTGGGAGATTGCCGGACTGCCTGCAAGAAAACGGTGCTCCCCTCACAGCCAGCACTGCCAGTGCTCCCCACAGCCAACACTGCAAGTGCTCCCCCTCACAGCCAGCACTGCCAGTACTCGCCCCACAGCCAACACTGCCAGTGATCCACTCACCGCCAGCACTGCCAGACATCACCCAACAGCCAGCACTGCCAGTGCTCCCCACAGCTGGCACTGCCAGTGCTCCCCCCACACAGCCAGCATTGCCTGTGCTTCCCCTGCACTCCCAGCACTGTCAGTGCTCCCACAAAGCCAGCACTGTCAGTGCTCCCCCACACAGCCAGCACTGTCAGTGCTCCCCCACACAGCCAGCACTGTCAGTGCTCCCACCACACAGCCAGCACTGTCAGTGCTCCCCCACACAGCCAGCACTGTCAGTGCTCCCACCACACAGCCAGCACTGTCAGTGCTCCCACCACACAGTCAGCACCGTCAGTGCTCCCCCCACACAGCCAGCACTGCCACTGCTTCCCCACAACCAGCACTGCCACTGCATCCCCGCACTACCAGAACTGCCAGCGCTCCCCGCACTGCCAGCACTGTCAGTACTTCCCCTCTCGGCCAGCACTGCCAGTACTCCCCCCACTGCCAGCACTGCCTGTGCTCCCTCCACATCGAGCACTGCCTGTGCTCCCCTACACACAGCACTGCCAGTGCTCCCCTGACATCAGCACTTATATTGCTTCCCCACAGCACTGCCAGTGCGCCCCCCCATAACCAGCACTGCCAGTGCTCCCCACAACCTGCACTGCCAGTGCGCCACCACAATCAGCACCAACAGTGCTCCCCTCCCAAGACCAGTACTGGCAGTGTTTCCCTCCACAGCCAGCACTGCCAGTGCTCCCTTCCACACAGCCAGCACTGCCAGTGCTCCCCTACTGCCAGCACTGCCAGTGCTTCCCCACAGCCAGCACTGCCACTGCTGTCCCACAACGAGCACTGCCAATGCTGATCTCACAGCCAGCACAGCGAGTTCTGCCTCCCACAGCCAGCACTGCCAGAGCTTGCCAAGCCAGCACTGCCAGTGATCCCCACAGGCAGCACTGCTTGTGCTCCCGCATCAATGACAGCACTGGCAGTGCTCCCCACAGCCAGCACTCCATCCCGAAAGTTCAGCACTGCCAGTGCTCCCCATACAGACAGGTCTGCCTGTGCTCACCCCGAAGGCCTGCACTGACAGTGCTCCCCTCCAGAGCTAGCACTGCCAGTGCTCCCCTCACAGCCAGCACTGCCAGTACTTACCCACAGCCAGCACAGCCAGTGCTCCGCACACAGACAGCACTGCCAGTGCTCTCCTCCCCAAAGGCCAGCACTGCCATCACGCCCCCCCCCCCAAAGCCAGTACTGCCAGTGCACCACCCACAACCAGATCTGCCAGTGGTCCCACACACAGCCAGCATTGCCAGTGCTTCCCCCACAGCCAGCACTGCCAGTGCTGACCCACAACCAGCACTGCCAGTGCTGCCCCCACAGCCAGCACAGCGGGTTCTCCCCCCACAGCCAGCACTGCCAGTGATCACACAGCCAACACTGCCGGTGCTTCCCTCCACACAGCCAGCATTGCCAGTGCTCCCACAGCTAGCACTGCCTGTGCTCCCCCCTCAATGCCAGCACTGGCAGTGCTCCCCCACAGCCAGCACTCCATGCCGAAAGCTAGCACTGCCAGTGCTCCCCATACAGACAGCACTGCCTGTGATCCCTGTGCTCCCCCATAGCCAGCACTGTTAGTTCTCCCCAAAGCCAGCACTGCCAGTGCGCCCCCCACAGCCAGCACAGCCAGTGCGTCCTCCCAATAGCCAACATTTCCAGTTCTCCCACCCACAGTCAGCATTGGCAGTGCACCCCAAAGCCAGCAGTGCCTGTGTACCACCCCCACACAGCCAGCACTGCCAGTGCTTTTCCCACAGCCAGCACTGACACTGCTCCCCCACAACCAGCACTGCCAGTGCTCCCCCTCACAGCCAGCACTGCCACTGCTCCCACTGCCAGCACTGTCAGTGCTCCACTTCACAGCTAGAACTGCCAGTTCTCCCCCACAGCCCACACTGTCAGTGCTCCCCCTCACATCCAGCTCCCCAATGCCAGCACTGGCAGTGATCCCCTCCACAGCCAATACTTGCAGTGCTCTTCACACAGCCAGTGCTCCATCCCCAAAGCCAACACTGCCAGTGCTCCCAGCACAGCCAGCGCTGCCTGTGCTTCCCCCCATAGCCAGCCCTGCCAGTACTCCCCCACAGGCAGCACTGCCTGTGCTCCCCACAGCCAGCACTTCCTGTGCTCCCCCTCAATGCCAGCACTGGCAGTGCTCCCCACAGCCAGCACTCCATCCCGAAAGCTAGCACTGCCAGTGCTCCCCATACAGACAGCACTGCCTGTGCTCCCTGTGCTCCCCATAGCCAGCACTGCCAGTGCTCCCACAGCCAGCACTGCCAGTGCGCCCCCCACAGACAGCACTGCCAGTGCGCCCTCCCCGTAGCCAGCATTTCCAATGCTACCACCCAAGGCCAGAACTGGCAGTGTTCCCCTGCACAGCCAGCACTGCCAGTGCTCCCTTCTACACAGCCAGCACTGCCAGTGCTCCCCACATTCAGCACTGCGAGCGCTCCCACGCACAGCCAGCATTGCCAGTGCACCCCCACAACCAGCACTGCACTGCTCCCCACAATCAACACTGCCAGTGCTCCCTTTGACACAGTGAGCACTACCAGTGCTCCCCTTGACACAGCCAGCACTGCCAGTGCTCCCCAATGCCAGCACTGGCAGTGATCCCTTTCACAGCCAATACTTGCAGTGCTCTTCACACAGCTAGTGCTCCATCCCCAAAACCAACATTGCCAGTGCTCCCCACACAGCCAGCACTGCCTGTGCTTCCCCCCATAGCCAGACCTGCCAGTGCTCCCCCACAGGCAGCACTGCCTGTGCTCCCCACAGCCAGCACTGCCTGTGCACCCCCTCAATGCCAGCACTGGCAGTGCTCCCCACAGACAGCACTCCATCCCGAAAGCTAGCACTGCCAGTGCTCCCCATACAGACAGCACTGCCTGTGCTCCCTGTGCTCCCCATAGCCAGCACTGCCAGTGCTCCCACAGCCAGCACTGCCAGTGCGCCCCCCACAGACAGCACTGCCAGTGCGCCCTCCCCGTAGCCAGCATTTCCAATGCTACCACCCAAGGCCAGAACTGGCAGTGTTCCCCTGCACAGCCAGCACTGCCAGTGCTCCCTTCTACACAGCCAGCACTGCCAGTGCTCCCCACATTCAGCACTGCGAGCGCTCCCACGCACAGCCAGCATTGCCAGTGCACCCCCACAACCAGCACTGCACTGCTCCCCACAATCAACACTGCCAGTGCTCCCTTTGACACAGTGAGCACTGCCAGTGCTCCCCTTGACACAGCCAGCACTGCCAGTGCTCCCCAATGCCAGCACTGGCAGTGATCCCTTTCACAGCCAATACTTGCAGTGCTCTTCACACAGCTAGTGCTCCATCCCCAAAACCAACATTGCCAGTGCTCCCCACACAGCCAGCACTGCCTGTGCTTCCCCCCCATAGTCAGTCCTGCCAGTGCTCCCTACAGCCAGCACTGCCAGTGTTCCCCGAAGCCAGCAGGGCCAGTGCTACCCCACAGCCAGCACTGCCAGTGCTCTCTCCTTTGTCAGCTCTCGCCAAACCAGCACTGCCAGTGCTCCACACAGCTAGCAGTGCCAGTACTCCCCCCACACAGCTAGAATTGCCTGTGCTGCCCCTACACTCCCAGCACTGACAGTGCTCCCCTCACAGCCAGCACTGACAGTGCTCCCCACACATCCAGCACTGCCAGTGCTCCCCACATCCAGCACTGCCAGTGTGCCCCCACAGCCAGCACTGCCAGTGTTCCCCACACAGCCAGCACTGTCATTACTCACGACACAGCCAGTTCTGCCACTGCTCCCGACACAGCCAGCCCTGTCAGTGCTCCCACCACCCGGCCAGCACTGCCAGTGCTCCCACCACACAGCAAGCACTGTTAGTGCTGCCACCGCACAGCCGGCAATGTCAGTACTCCCCCACACATCCAGCACTGCCAGTGCTCCCCTCCCAGCCAGCACTGTCAGTGCTCCCCACAAAGCCAGAACTGTCAGTGCTCCCACCACACAGCCAGCACTGTCAGAGCTCCACCACACTGCCAGCACTGCCAGTGCTCCCCACAAAGCCAGCACTGCCAGTGCTCCCCACAGCCAGCACTGCCAGTGCTCCCACCACACAGCCAGCACTGTCAATGGTCCCACCACACAGACAGCACTGTCAGTGCTCCCCACACGGCCAGCACTGCCCATGCTCCCACCACACAGCCAGCACTGGTTGTGCTCCCACCACACAGCCATCACTGCCAGTGCTCCCCACACAGCCAGAACTGCCAGTGCTCCCCACGCAGCCAGCACTGCCAGTGCTTCCCCCACAGCCAGCACTGCCAGTGCTCCCGCACACAGCCAGCACTGCCAGTGCTCCCCACACAGCCAGCACTGCCAGTGCTCCCCTCCACACAGCTAGCACTGCCAGTGCTTCCCACAGCCAGCAATGACTGTACTCCCCCCTCAATGCCAGCACTGGGAGTGCTCCCCCCACAGCCAGCGCTCCATCCCGAAAGCCAGCTCTGCCAGTGCTCCCATACAAACAGCACTGCCTGTGCTCCCCAATAGCCAGCACTGTCAGTGCTCCCCACAGAGCCAGCACTGCCAGTGCTCCCACCGCACAGCCGGTACTGTCAGTGCTCCGACCACACAGCCATCACTGCCAGTGTTTCCCACACAGCCAGAATGCCAGTGCTCACCACGCGGCCAGCCCTGCCAGTGCTCCCCACACAGCCAGCACTGCCAGTGCTCCCCACACAGCCATCACTGTCAGTGCTACCCCCACACAGCCAGCACTGTCAGTGCTCCCAAACACAGCCAGCACTGTCAGTGCTCCCCACACAGCCATCACTGTCAGTGTTCCCCACACAGCCAGCATTGTCATTACTCACGACACAGCCAGTTCTGCCACTGCTCCCGACACAGCCAGCCCTGTCAGTGCTCCCACCACCCAGCCAGCACTGCCAGTGCTCCCACCACACAGCAAGCACTGTTAGTGCTGCCACCGCACAGCCGGCAATGTCAGTACTCCCCCACACATCCAGCACTGCCAGTGCTCCCCTCCCAGCCAGCACTGTCAGTGCTCCCCAAAAAGCCAGAACTGTCAGTGCTCCCACCACACAGCCAGCACTGTCAGAGCTCCACCACACTGCCAGCACTGCCAGTGCTCCCCACAAAGCCAGCACTGCCAGTGCTCCCCACAGCCAGCACTGCCAGTGCTCCCACCACACAGCCAGCACTGTCAATGCTCCCACCACACACACAGCACTGTCAGTGCTCCCCTCACGGCCAGCACTGCCCATGCTCCCACCACACAGCCAGCACGGGTTGTGCTCCCACCACACAGCCATCACTGCCAGTGCTCCCCACACAGCCAGAACTGCCAGTGCTCCCCCACGCAGGCAGCACTGCCAGTGCTTCCCCCACAGCCAGCACTGCCAGTGCTCCCGCACACAGCCAGCACTGCCAGTGCTCCCCACACAGCCAGCACTGCCAGTGCTCCCCTCCACACAGCTAGCACTGCCAGTGCTTCCCACAGCCAGCAATGACTGTACTCCCCCCTCAATGCCAGCACTGGGAGTGCTCCCCCCACAGCCAGCACTCCATCCCGAAAGCCAGCTCTGCCAGTGCTCCCATACAAACAGCACTGCCTGTGCTCCCCAATAGCCAGCACTGTCAGTGCTCCCCACAGAGCCAGCACTGTCAATGCTCCCACCACACAGACAGCACTGTCAGTGCTCCCCTCACGGCCAGCACTGCCCATGCTCCCACCACACAGCCAGCACGGGTTGTGCTCCCACCACACAGCCATCACTGCCAGTGCTCCCCACACAGCCAGAACTGCCAGTGCTCCCCCACGCAGGCAGCACTGCCAGTGCTTCCCCCACAGCCAGCACTGCCAGTGCTCCAGCACACAGCCAGCACTGCCAGTGCTCCCCACACAGCCAGCACTGCCAGTGCTCCCCTCCACACAGCTAGCACTGCCAGTGCTTCCCACAGCCAGCAATGACTGTACTCCCCCCTCAATGCCAGCACTGGGAGTGCTCCCCCCACAGCCAGCACTCCATCCCGAAAGCCAGCTCTGCCAGTGCTCCCATACAAACAGCACTGCCTGTGCTCCCCAATAGCCAGCACTGTCAGTGCTCCCCACAGAGCCAGCACTGCCAGTGCTCCCACCGCACAGCCAGTACTGTCAGTGCTCCGACCACACAGCCATCACTGCCAGTGTTTCCCACACAGCCAGAATGCCAGTGCTCACCACGCGGCCAGCCCTGCCAGTGCTCCCCACACAGCCAGCACTGCCAGTGCTCCCCACACAGCCATCACTGTCAGTGCTACCCCCACACAGCCAGCACTGTCAGTGCTCCCAAACACAGCCAGCACTGTCAGTGCTCCCCACACAGCCATCACTGTCAGTGCTAGCCCCACACAGCCAGAACTGCCAGTGTTCCCCACACAGCCATCACTGTCAGTGCTACCCCCACACAGCCAGAAATGCCATTGCTCCCCACACAGCCAGCACTGTCAGTGCTCCCCACACAGCCAGCACTGCCAGTGCTCCCGCACAGCCAGCACTGCCAGTGCTCCCGCACACAGCCGGCACTGCCAGTGCTCCACACACAGCCAGCACTGACAGTGCTCCCCTCCACACAGCCAGCACTGCCAGTGTTCCCCACAGCCAGCACTGCCTGTGCTCCCCCCTCAATGCCAACACTGGCAGTGCACCCCACAGCCATCACTCCATCCCAAAAGACAGCACTGCCAGTGCTTCCCCATACAGACAGCACTGCCTGTGCTCCCTGTGGTCCCCAATAGCCAGCACTGCCAGTGCTGCCCTTAGCCAGCCCTTCCAGTGCTCTCCACAGCCAGCACTGCCAGTGTTCTCTCCTTTGTCAGCTCTTGCCAGACCAGCACTGCCAGTGCGCCCCCACAGCCGGCACTGCCAGTGCTTCCCACACAGCCAGCACTGCCAATGCTCAACCCACATCCAGCAATGCCAGTGCTCCCACCACACAGTCAGCACTATCAGTGCTCCCACCACACAGCCATCACTGCCAGTGCTCCCCACACAGCCAGAACTGCCAGTGCTCCCCACGCAACCAGCCCTGCCAGTGCTCCCCAGAAAGTCGGCACTCAGTGCTCCTCCACAAAGCCAGCACTGCCAGTGCTCCCCCACACAGCCAGCACTGTCAGTGCTACCCCCACACAGCCAGAACTGCCAGTGCTCCCCTCACAGCCAGCACTGCCAGTGCTCCCCACACATCCAGCACTGTCAGTGCGCCCCCCACACTGCCAGCAATGCCAGTGCTCCCCACACAGCCAACACTGCCAGTGCTCCCCCACACAGCCAGCACTGCCAGTGCTCCCCACACAGCCAGCACTGCCAGTGCTCCCCACAGCCAGCACTGTCAGTGCTCCCTTCCACGCAGCCTGCACTACCAGTGCTCCCGCACACGGCCAGCACTGCCAGTGCTCCCCACACAGCCAAAACTGTCAGTGCTCCCCCAAACAGTCAGCACTGCCAGTGCTCCCCACACAGCAAGCACTGCCAGTGCTCCCCACACAGCCAGCACTGCCAGTGCTCCCACCACGCAGCAAGCACTGCCAGTGCGCCCCCCACACAGCCAGCAATGCCAGTGCTCCCCACACAGCCAGCATTGCCAGTGCTCCCCACCCAGCCAGCACTGCCAGTGCTCCCCACACAGCCAGCACTGCCAGTGCTCCCCACAGCCAGCACTGTCAGTTCTCCTTTCCACACAGCCTGCACTACCAGTGCTCCCGCACACGGCCAGCACTGCCAGTGCTCCCCACACAGCCAAAACTGCCAGTGCTCCCCCAAACAGCCAGCGCTGCCAGTGCTCCCCACACAGCAAACACTGCCAGTGCTCCCCACACAGCCAGCCCTGCCAGTGCTCCCACCACACAGCCAGCACTGCCAGTGCTCCCTTTCACAAAGGCAGCACTGCCAGTGCACCCACACTGCCAGCATTGCCAGTGCTCCCCACACAGCCAGCACTGCCAGTGCTTCCTTCCACACAGCCAGCACTGCCAGTGTTCCCAACACAGCCAGCACTTCCAGTGCTACCCCACAACCCACAACTGTCAGCAGCGGTTGGAGCTGATGATTGGCTGAGAGGCTGTCAGTCAAAAACTGGAGCTGGATTGGTTTAGAGTCTGTCAATCAGGGGCTGGAGCTCTTGATTGGCTGAGAGGCTGTGAGTTAGCGGCTGAAGCTCCTGATTGTCTGAGAGGCTGTCAGTCAGCGGGTGGACCTCCTGATGGGCTGAGAGGCTGCCAGTCAGTTTAATGTTCTCATTAATTTAATTATTGATGTGACCGGGTATTTCACCGCCATCTTGATCTCCTCCCTGAACCTGGACTGAGTCACCACATAAATAAATGTGTTTGTGCAGCAATTTAAATCCAGCAGCATAAATCCGACTTGTTGTAAAGTATATTGAGGAAAGGTGATGTAAACTAATCCTCTCAAATCCAAATAGAAAAATTTAATAACATTCACGGTCCAGAGGAGGATGAAAGTTCCGGAGATGCTGAAGAGTAAAATCATTGACATCCTTCTGCTCTCCATCTCTGGGTCGGTGCTATTGTCTCCCTGACTCTGAGCCCTCAGTGCCTTCCGGACCCGACTGGTGAGTAAAATGTGTCTGACTGTCAGAGCGTTGGTCAACAGGATTGAGAAGAACGGCATCAATGGGGTTAAAACCTGATCAAACCAGGAATATCCACCCCATCCCGGGTCAGTCCAAACGCTGCTCTTTGTCCGACAGCCCCACTGGACATTGTCGATTATCTCCCTAGGTTCCAATATAAAGTACCGGGGGATATTTTTCACACAGAGCAGGAGGCCGCTTGTGGACAGAACCACAGCCGCAGTTTTCCCTGTGCAATATTTAGTTTTCAGTTTCTGGCAGCGAATGGCCACAAATCGATCAAAGGAGAAAGTGAGGGTGAACCAGACAGAACAATCCCTGGCTGCAGTCTGCAGGACAAAGTTAACAGTACACACAGCGGTGAGGGACAGGAAACTCCAGGGGAAATAATAAACATTGATCATGTTCAGGATGGGATGAGTGATAATAAACAGCAGATCCGCCGTTGCCATGGCCACCAGGTAGCGAGTGGTGCAGGTAGAGAGGCCACACTTCCCCCGACACAGAATCACAATTCCCAGTATATTAACTGTCAGAGAGAGAAAGGAGAGACGCGGGAAATTACTGGGTAATGAATCTCCCTGTCTGGACCAGGACATAATTTCAGCATCAATATAATGGACAGTGGGTGGGTGGGGGTGTTGGGAGAGGAGTGGGCACAGATTAGCATTGCAGAGAGGGAAGTAGGAAATGTAACTCCAGTGTTAAAGGTGGGGAATGGGGGAAAAGTGTGAATTGCAGCCCTGTCAGTTTGATGGCAGTGGTAGGAAAATGTTTATAATTCAGAGACCTTTGGGAGAGGTTACATTTCTCATTTAGTCTGATTTACAGGATTCACTCAGGCCGGCCAGGTTTCCCAAACCGGACACAAACATACCAGAGATTGTCATCCCAGCTCAATTATTGGGCCACCCCCCGGATTGGACCGTTCTCTGGACTGGATTTCTGATGGGGTTGGACCCCACTCCTGGATTATTTGAATACTCCACGATCAATGGAAAAAATAAAACAAACGCAGGACCTTCCCACTTCATAACCATGCGAGGAATATAAATGTAGAATGTACAGTGCAAAAGGAGGCCATTCGGTCCATCGAGTCTGCACCGGCCCTTGGAAAGAGAAAACCAGTTCAGCTCACCCCCATCCCCATAACCCAGTGACCCCATCTAAATTGTTTGGAAACTAAACACAATTCATCTTGGTCAATCCACCTAACCTGCACATCTTTGGGCTGTGGGAGGAAACCGGAGCACCCGGAGAAAACCCACGCACACACGGGGGAGAAAGTGCAGACTCCGCACAGACAATGACCCAAGCCGGGAATCGAACCTGGGATCCTGGAGCTGTGAATCAACTGTGCTAACCACTGTGTTACCGTGCAGCCCAGCCTGTCCAGAATATTGTCTGTCCAGTCTCCATAACATCCCGAGGGTTCATCCATCCCAGGTTTCATCATTCGTAAAGCACCCGCTCCCAGGAATCCCCCATTGCCATGTCTCGAACATCCCAACATCATTGTTCCCAGGAATCCATCCTCTCCCTTTTTGAAAACAATCCCTGCCAAACTTTTCTCAGGAATATTCCCGCTCCGGCATTGGACATTCCCCAGGGTTCACTTGGCCGGAATAGACTCTCTCCAGATTCGGACTCATTGCATTCGACAAGAAAGTAGGAAAATTCCAAAACAAGAGCGTTAAGATGGAGGAGAGTGTACCCAGACTAAAGTTGTTTAATTTAAAGTTTCGTCCTGCGGGATGCAACATCCTAATTGGACGATGAGATGTTGCTCCTCCAGCTTGCGTTGGGCTTCACTGCATTCTTGCAGCAGGCCAAGGACAGACATGTGGGCCTGAGAGCAAGGTGCTGAGTTAACATGGCCACAACAGGAAGGCTGGGGCCATGCTGTGGGCTGAGTGAAGGTGTTCCACAAAGCAGTCTCCCAGTCTGCGTTTAGTCTCCCCAATGTAGAGGAGACGATATTGGCAGCAGCGAATACAGTAGAACAAATTGAAGGCACAGAAGTGAAACGCTGCTTCTCCAGAAAGGAGAGTTTGCTGCTGAGAACCATGAGGCGGGAGGAGGTAAAGGGACAGTTGTTGCACCGTCTGTGATTGCAGGGGAAGGTGCTGGGGGAAGGGAAAGGGGTGCGGGGTGTGAGGGGGAAGTGGACAAGGGGGAGGGAGCGGTACCTGAGGAATGCAGAAATTGAGGGGGGTGGTTGGAGAGTGGTGAAGATGTGTTTGGTGGTGACATCATGCTGGAGTTGGCAGAAATGGAGGAGGATTTTCCTTTCAATGGGGAGGCTGATGGTGTGGAAAGTGAGGAGAGGGAGACACTATCATGATTCCGAGAGGGAGGGGGTGTGTGAGGATAGAGGTGTGAGAAATGAATTGAACACGATTGAGAGGCCTATTAACAAAGGAAGGTGGTGGGGACAGCCCGTTTAAGGAAAAGTAAGACAGCCAGACGGGCTATGTTCTAACATGTCACCATCAGAACAGAGGCGATGGAGGCGGAGAAAGTGGGAGAATGAGATTCAGTCTTTACAGGAAGCAGGGAATGAGGATCTGTACACAACCCTCGAGTTGGGGAACGGAGGTGCAGAGGGATTGGACATCCATTGTGAAGATTAGGCGGTTAGGGCCAGGGAAATGGACCTTGTTTACGGCACCAGAGGAATCAGGAATCATAGAATCCTCACAGTGCAGAAGGAGGTCATTCGGCCCATTAAGCCTGTACCAAACCTCTGAAAGAGTACCTCAACCAAGCTCACTCCCCCGCCTATCTCATTAACCCCTTAATCTAACCTACACATCTTTTTGGACACTACGGAGTAATTTAGCATGGCCAATCCACCTAACCTGGACTGTGGGAGGGAACCGGAGCACCCGGAGGAAATCCATGCAGACACGGAGAAAAAGTGCAGTATCCACACAGACAGTCACACAAGGTAGAAATTAATTCGGGGACCCTGGCGCTGTGAGGCAGCAGTGCAAACCACTGAGTCACTGTGCTATCAATGTCTTTGGGAAGGGGCAGAACAGGGTGAAGCGGATGGAATCAAGATAGGAAGAAATGATCTTGGTGGTGCTGGAACAGGCCGAAATAATGGGTGTACTGGGACTTTCCTGTTTGTGGATTTTGGGAAGGAGGTAGAAGCGGGAGGTTGATGCAGGATGTGTGGGATTGTGGGACTATTATGTCTGAGGCTGTGGACAGAAGATATCCAGAGTCAACCAGGTCAGTGAAAGTCCTGGAGACAATATCATGATGTTTGGTAGTGTGCTGCTGGTCCAGGGGGAGGTAGCAGGATGGGTCTGAGAGTTGACGGTCAGCCTCTGTGAGGAAGAGGTCAGGACACCAGACAATAATGGCACCACCCTTGTGAGCAGCTTAGATAATCAGGCCAGGGTTGGATATTAGAGAGAGGATTGGAGCAAGTTTAGAGTGAGTCAGGATAGTGTTGGTGAGAGGCACAGAGAAATTGAGACGGTCGATGTCGCACTGATAGACCTCAATGAAAAGGTCACGAGCTGATAGGAGGCCAGAGGGTGGGGTCCAGGTAGAGGGAGATTACTGGAGGCGGATGGATTTCAACAACAAATATTCATCAAATAGACAGTGAGAAACAGCAGAGACAATATTATCTATTCACTGATCATCATCAGAATAATTACCAAAGAATTGAAAAGCAGAAGTCGGTCTCTGTTATTCTTGAATTTAGAACAGAATATAATCAAATCTTGCAGTCACAATGTCAACAGTTGGAACAATGGAATTAGAAGCATGAATTAAAGAAATCCAGTAACACAGAGTACACTAAATAGTCGGCACATATTCCAAAGTTAACATTATTCCTGACACATTTCATCCAATTATTTCAATAACTACCAGAAATAATAGATCTGAGTAGTATGATAGATGTTAAACAATTTGATTGTCTCAAGGCCGACAGTAAGATCTGACATAACAGACTGATGAGTAATCTCAGAGCCAGTGGAGTTAGGGGACACAGCAGCAGAATGGACACATGCTGGCGACACACACAGAAAGCAGGGAGAGGAGTTAAAGGGATTTAGGCTGGTTGTTGGAAGGTGGTAAGTGGTGTTCCACAAGGATCAGCAATGGGATCACTCTCCTTCACCATTCCCATCAACAGTATGGGATCGGGAAGCAGAATGATAATTACACAATTTACAGACAGAATCAAATTGAGAGTGATAGTGAATACAGAGGAAGAATACAACTAATTACAGGCACACATCATCATTAATTATGAATTTGCAAAGCGGGTATTTCAAGGGGACATTAATGTTCCGACAGATCAGTGTCCGCTGCTGCATTTTGACCAGAACAATAAATCCCCCAATCACTCCTTGGAAAACACGTGTGTGAAGGACTGGAGGGGTTTCTGGGTTCAGATGAATAGATTCACAAATCGTGCGAAGCAGCAACACAGTTTAAACACACCCATAAGAATTGATCAAACATGTGTGTTCATTTCAGGATGAATAGGAATGAGAAAATATCACAAAACCTATTGGAATGCTGCACTGCTGTGGGTTTTATGAAATATTAGAGTGTGGGTGATATCTCTTCCTGTTGGAGTCGGTCAATAGAAAACAGAGATAGAGACATTTCACTTCATACAATAAATATCAAACATCTACAAAACACAGCCAAACTCTTTGTATTCAACCTATTCCAAAGTTAAAACACACAGAGAGAATTCCACAGAATGGAGCGACCACTCCCCAATAAAATACATCATTCCAAAACAGAACCAACTAATTTCAGTCCAGTTACTGACCCACACTCAATACAATTCCACACGGACAGGTAGTCCCAGTAATAGATAGATAATTGGATCAGATATTCCACTCTGGTGACATACCCACATTCAGTACAATTCCACGCTGACAGATACTTCCATTAAGCCTTGTTCACCGCTGTCAGATATTCCAATCTGATTAGTGATACACTCTCAGTGTGATTTCATTCTTACTCCCACTAAACCTTCCTTCAGAGCGATTGCCTTCACTGAGATCCAATCTAACATTCTACAAGATTCCACTCAATATAATAACTTCACCGGTCAGAGATCCAGAGAGTTACAAACAGGTGTATTGTTAGTTGATGAAATGGATTCAAACCATAGACATTATTAACGAGATTTGAATTAAGTGAATTATATCGTTGACCAGGGGCCTATAAAACAGTGAGCACGAGATCAGGATCAGATATTTTCAGTCAGAGTTTAAAATCAGAGAGCCGCTCACACACAGTTTTACACAACTTCAATCGTGATAGTCACTTACCAGGAACACCAACCATAGCCAGGATTGGGTAGAATACTTTCTCAACATGATTAACTGGAAGATGCATTTTCAGTGTGAAGTGATGTGTCCCTTCCTGCGATTGGCAATCTCTCTGTCTGAAACTCTGAGGTTATATATTCTCCAAGCTTTTAATTAATGCCCTGAGGAACCACCTCAGGGGTATTGAGGTTGTGACATCGTTTAACTTATTTTTCAAAGATGTGAACAAACAGATTCCAATATTTGGTTCAGTGAAAGCAAATATTATTTTTGTGAGTGAGTGACCTCTTTCCAAACGCTGGACAGTGTTGGTCACATTGTTCAGCTAACATTAACAGAAAGGATGCTGTCCACTCAGACATCATCAGTCCCATCTCTACATCTCAGATTGTTTCAGTGATATCCCTCACTCCACTGTGACCATTCAGTGATTCAGTTCCAATTGTCAGTGTGTTTCTCTGGGCGGTTCCACTGCACTCTGGGGTGTAGCTGCCTCTGTAACTGTGACCATTCAGTGATTCAGTTCTAATTGTCAGTGTGTTTCTCTGGGTGGTTCCACCGCACTCTGGGGTGTAGCTGCCTCTGTAACTGTGACCATTCAGTGATTCAGTTCTAATTGTCAGTGTGTTTCTCTGTGTGTTCCACTGCACTGTGGGATGTAGCTGCCTCTGTAACTGTGACCATTCAGTGATTCAGTTCCAATTGTCAGTGTGTTTCTCTGTGTGTTCCACTGCACACTGGGGTGTAGCTGCCTCTGTAACTGTGACCATTCAGTGATTCAGTTCTAATTGTCAGTGTGTTTCTCTGGGTGGTTCCACTGCACTCTGGGGTGTAGCTGCCTCTGTTACTGTGACCATTCAGTAATTCAGCTCCAATTGTCAGTGTATTTCTCTGGGCGGTTCCAATGCATTCTGGGGTGTAGCTGCCTCTGCAACTGTGACCATTCAGTGATTCAGTTCCAATTGTCGGTGTGTTCAGGTCAACAGGGTGACCTCTCCTTTCCTGTTTCTAAATTCAGCCCATACTACCTCGGAAGAAGAGTCCCCATCTAGCATCCTCTCCGCCACCGTAATACTGCTCTTGACTAGCAGCGCCACACCTCCCCCTCTTTTGCCTCCTTCTCTGAGCTTACTAAAACACCTAAACCCCGGAACCTGCAACATCCATTCCTGTCCCTGCTCTATCCATGTCTCCGAAATGGCCACAAAATCGAAGTCCCAGGTACCAACCCACGCTGCCAGTTCCCCTACCTTATTTCGTATACTCCTGGCATTGAAGTAGACACACTTCAAACCACCTACCTGAACACTGGCCCCCTCCTGCGACGTCAAATCAGTGCTCCTGACCTCTATACTCTCATTCTCCCTTTCCCTAAAACTACAATCCAGGTTCCCATGCCCCAGCTGCATTAGTTTAACCCGCCCCCCCCCCCAAAGAGCACTAACAAATCTCCCCCCCCCAGGATATTTGTGCCCCTCAGGTTCAGATGTAGACCATCCCGTATGTAGAGGTCCCACCTTCCCCAGAAAGAGCCCCAGTTATCCAAAAATCTGAATCCCTCCCGCCTGCACCATCCCTGTAGCCACGTGTTTAAATGCTTTCTCTCCCTATTCCTCATCTCACTATCACGTGGCACGGGCAACAACCCAGAGATAACAAGTCTGTTTGTTCTAGTTCTGAGCTTCCATCCTAGCTCCCTGAAAGCCTGCCTGACATCCTTGTCCCCTTTCCTACTTATGTCGTTGGTGCCAATGTGGACCACGACTTGGGGCTGCTTCCCCCTCCCCCCTAAGGACCCGGAAAACACGATCCGAGACATCACGTACCCTTGCACCTGGGAGGCAACATACCAAACGTGAGTCTCTCACGCTCCCACAAAATCTCCTATCTGTGCCCCTGACTATAGAGTCCCCAATTACTAATGCTCTGCTCCTCTCCCCCCTTCCCTTCTGAGCAACAGGGACAGACTCCGTGCCAGAGGCCCGTACCCCATGGCTTACCCCTGGTAAGTCGTCCCCCCCACCAGTATCCAAAGCGGTATACTTGTTTCTCAGGGGAACGACCGCAGGGGATCCCTGCACTGACTGTTTTTTCCCAGTCCCTCTTACAGTTACCCACCTATCTCCAATCTTTGGTGTAACTAATTCCCTGAAGCTGCTATCTATGACCCCTTCTGCCTCCCGAATGATCCGAAGTTCTTCCAACTCCAGCTCCAGTTCCCTAACTCGGTCTTGGAGGAGCTGGAGATGGCAGCACTTCCTGCAGGTAAAATCAGCAGGGACACTAACTGCATCCCTCACCTCAAACATCCTGCAGGAGGAACATTGCACTCCCTTCCCTGCCATTCCTCTAACTTTCTACCAAGATCTGGCTAACAACTAAATTAAATTTTTATAAAAAATAATAATAATATAATAAAATATGGTACTTACCTCAGACCAATGTTTTTTTTTATTAGGTTAGAGGAGGAGGGCGGGTGGGAGACACTACACGTGTAGTGTCTCGGGTTTTCTCTACACCAGAATTTATTGGTGAGGGTCTTCCCAGACGTCCGCGGGTCGACTTCCTGTTCCCGCCTAAAAAACGAATTAAAAAAAAAAGAAACATTCTCAGCTCCTGCTGAAATTGACTAACCAGCTCCACTCCCGCTGAAATCGACTGGCCTGCCCCTGCAAAGACAAGTGCTTTTAAAGGTTGACTTACCTCCCAGCAGCCACTTCCGCACTGCTCCCGCTGAAACTCACTCACCAGCTGTTCTCCCATCGAAATCGACTGGCCTGCCCCAGCAAAGACAAGTGCTTTTAAAGGACAGACTTACCCCCCAGCAGCCACTTCCGCACTGCTCCCGCTGAAACTGACTCACCAGCTGTTCTCCCGCCGAAATCGACTGGCCTGCCCCTGCAAAGACAAGTGCTTTTAAAGGTTGACTTACCTCCCAGCAACCTCCTTCCGCAATGCTCCCGCTGAAACTAACTCACCAGCTGTTCTCCCGCCGAAATCGAATGGCATGCCCCTGCAAAGACAAGTGCTTTTAAAGGACAGACTTACCTCCCAGCAGCCACTTCCGCACTGCTCCCGCTGAAACTGACTCACCAGCTGATCTCCCGCCGAAATCGACTGGCATACCCCTGCAAAGACAAGTGCTTTTAAAGGTTGACTTACCTCCCAGCAACCTCCTTCCGCAATGCTCCCGCTGAAACTAACTCACCAGCTGTTCTCCCGCCGAAATCGAATGGCATGCCCCTGCAAAGACAAGTGCTTTTAAAGGACAGACTTACCTCCCAGCAGCCACTTCCGCACTGCTCCCGCTGAAACTGACTCACCAGCTGATCTCCCGCCGAAATCGACTGGCATACCCCTGCAAAGACAAGTGCTTTTAAAGGTTGACTTACCTCCCAGCAACCTCCTTCCGCAATGCTCCCGCTGAAACTAACTCACCAGCTGTTCTCCCGCCGAAATCGACTGGCATGCCCCTGCAAAGACAAGTGCTTTTAAAGGACAGACTTACCTCCCAGCAGCCACTTCCGCACTGCTCCCGCTGAAACTGACTCACCAGCTGATCTCCCGCCGAAATCGACTGGCATACCCCTGCAAAGACAAGTGCTTTTAAAGGTTGACTTACCTCCCAGCAACCTCCTTCCGCAATGCTCCCCTGAAACTAACTCACCAGCTGTTCTCCCGCCGAAATCGACTGGCCTGCCCCTGCAAAGACAAGCGCTTTTAAAGGACAGACTTACCTCCCAGCAGCCACTTCCGCACTGCTCCCGCTGAAACTGACTCACCAGCTGATCCCCCGCCGAAATCGACTGGCCTGCCCCTGCAAAGACAAGTGCTTTTAAAGGTTGACTTACCTCCCAGCAACCTCCTTCCGCACTGCTCCCGCTGAAACTGACTCACCAGCTGTTCTCCCGCCGATTGTTGTTCAATCGAATCATCTTGACAAGAACCTGATTATTTTCAATCCAATGATTACTGAATATATCTAGAAATGTTTGTACTTTACAGAATAATATGCATTTAGAAATGTCTATGAATACCAGCAATTATCTTTCACGTTTTAAATCCATCCATTACTAGAAATATCGCTGCTATTTGGCGGAATACCATGTGATCTCAATGCCTGTTTCTACTGAAGACGTTTCAGCTGTTTGAGTGATCGAAGCCGGGAAGTAATGGGCTGAAAAACAATTGTATATTCTGTTACATATTTATTTAAATTGTTGAGGCTATCTGACTGCCGGAACTGGATAACCACAAACTCCCGCTGGTGTTGTTAGGAATAATAGTCCTTTTGGTTCCCTTCTGTATCCTCTCGGGTTTGTCCTCGGCAAAATACTGACTGTTTCACAATACGGGAATGATCAGTCACTGCTTTCATTCGTTATTTACCAATGAGAGTCTGTTTCCCAGCTTTAATGGACTGATCAATGCCGGGATCTAATGTGATGGTGAAGATTGGAGCTGGCGGATTGGAGGAGAATCAAACCCTACCATGGCCTTGGTGATTTATTTCTCAGTATTACACAGCAGATCCATAGCTCTCCGTGATACTGACACTCTCCCAATTCTTCAGGATTCCTGACATGAAGAGCGGCTCGGTAGCACAGTTATTATCACTGTTGCTTCACAGCGTCAGGGTCCCAGGTTCGACCCCTGGCTTGCGTCACTGTCTGTGACGGAGTCTGCATGTTCTCCACGTGTCTGTTCGGGCTTCCTCCTGGTGCACCGGTTTCCTCCCACAAGTCCAGAAAGACGTCATTTTAGGTGAATTGGACATCTGAAATCTCCCTCAGAGTACTCGAACAGGCGCCGGAGTGGGCGACTAGGGTCTTTTCACAGTAACTTAATTGCAGTGTTCATGTAAACCTACACGTGACTTGAATAAAGATTATTATTACTACTGTTATTAATAAAGATTATTATTATATTAATAGTTGAACACATGATTCCTTGTCTTCCGCTGTCTGGCACAGAAGGTGTGGGATTATTTCCAGTCTCTCAGTCCCATTACCTCGTCTTCATTGTTCAAGACAATGACTTGAAACATATATTTTTGGTTAAGATTTTGGACTACTGGCTGAGCAATACCTGATATAAATAGTTAGGTCAATGAAGTGCAACATAGATACAGGCCCTTCGGCCCTCTAGCCTGTGCTGGACATGCTGCCCACCTAACTTAAATCTTCCATACTTCCGGCGTCCGTTTCCCTGTATTCCCATGCTACTCATGTATTTCTCAAAACGCCCTTGAAACGTCACTATCGTACGTGCTTCCACCACCTCCTCCTGAAGTGCCTTCCAGGCACCAACTACCTTCCATGTAAAAAAGCGTCCTCGCACATCTCCTCTAAACTTTGCCCCCCTCCCCCCCCCCCCCCCCCCGCCGCCGCCGCCTCACACACACTTAAATCTCTGTCGCCTCTTAATTTACTCTTTCAGGCTGGGAAAATGCCTCTGACTATCCAGTCTGTCCATGCCGCTCATAATTTTGTAGGCTTCTATCAGGTCGCCCCTCAACCTCCGAAGTATCAGTGATAAAAACCGAGTTCATCCAATCTACCCTTTTGTCTTTAATTTTTTTTTTTTGTCGTACCCATTTCATTTCAGCCAATAAAGGGGCAATTTAGCGGACCCAATCCACCTACCCTGCACATCTTTGGGTTGTGAGGGCGAAAACCACGCAAACACAGACAGTGACCCAGTGCGGGATCGAACCTGGGACCTCGGCGCCGTGAGGCAGCAGTGCTAACCATTGTCATCCAACCGACGCTAGTAGCTCACCCCCTCCATGCCAGACAATATCATTGGAAACTCTTCCATACCCTCTCTAAAGCCTCCACATCCCTCTGGTGGTGTGGAGACCAGAATTGAACCCACATTCTGAGTGTGGCCTAATAAAGGTTCTATACAACTGCAGCAGCTAATTAATTAACTAGGTAGAGAAGCAGCTGAACCTGAGGGCAGGGATTAATGTTTAGCATTTAACAGTAAAAATCAAGCGCCAGGGCCACATCGTAAATTATAACTGAATCTGATAACAATGTAAGCATTTATTTTGAATTAATTAACTAGTGCATAAATGTCACTCAGAGGGGTGCAGTGCTCGAACTGTGAGATGTGGCAGATTTGTGACTATTCCAGCGTTCCGGTCCACCACGCCTTTAGAAGTGTAAGAAAGTGTTCCTCACAAACCGCGTGGTTCGGTTGAAGCAGCAGTCAGATGTACTAAGGAGTATGCAGGTGGTGGAACGCGTCATAGATAGGAGTTACAGAGACGTGGTCACATCCAAGGTGCAGAGGAATTTGTGGAATGTCTAAGAGGTGTCTTTTTGGTGCAGCTTGGGGCTCTACTCGGGGACAGGCAATTCTGGATTCAGTGATCTGTAATGAGGCAGACTTGGTCAAGGTGAATGAACCCTTAGGAAACAGTGACAATAATCTGATAGAAAACATTCTTCAATTTGAGAGGGAGAAGATGGAATCAGACCTAACGGTATTACAATTAAATAAGGGTAAATACAAAGGCATGGGGGAGGGGATGGCCAGAGTTGCTTGGAAATGGAGCCTAACAAGGAAGACAGTGGAACGCCAATTGCAGGAGTTTTCGGGGGTTATTCGGGAGGCACAACAGGATTTCATCCCAAGGAGGAGGAGACATGCGAAGTGAAGGACAAGGCACCCATGGCTGACGAGGGAAGTCAAGGACAGCAGTCAAGCCAAATAAAAAGAAGAAAAGGTGGCGAGGATTAGTGGGAAGCCAGAGGATTGGGAAAATTTTAATAGCGAGCAGTGAACAACAGAAAAGGCAATAAGGCGGGAGAAGATTAAATATAAGGGCAACTAGCTATGAATAAAATAATGTAGGAATATATATTTTTCAATACATAAAAGGTAAGAGAGAGGCAAGAACATAGACGGGAGCACTGGAAAATGTGGTTGGAGAAGTAATAATAGGAAAGAAAGACATGGCAGAGGAGGTGAATATTTAATTTGAACCCGTCTTCACAGTGGAAGACACCAGTGGGATGCGAGTGCTCCAGGAAAATCAGGGAACAGAGGGGACTGCAGTGACCATCACTAAGGTGACGTTTCTGGGGACACTGAAAGGATGGACTACATGATTTCCTGAACACATCCACATTATAAAATAGTCAAAGCCTGCATTCCTCCTTCCAAAGAGTGGGCAATGAAGTGGCATATGGAATACAATGTGGAAAAGCATATGTGGAAATCATAAAATAGATAGCTGAGGAGATTATGGAGGCAGTGGTGGTAATATTTCAGGAATCACTGAAGGCAGAAAGGGTCCCAGAGGACTGGAAAGTCCCTAATGTAGCACTGCTGTTTAAGAAGGCAGGGAGGCAGAAGACGCAAAAATTATGGGCTGGTTAGACTGACTTCGCGCATGAAATGAAAATCTCTTATTGTCACGAGTAGGCGTCAATGAAATTACTGTGAAAAGCCCCTAGTCGCCACATTCCGGCGCCTGTTCGGGGAGGCTGGTACGGTAATTGAACCATGCTGCTGGCCTGCCTTGGTCTGCTTTCAAAGCCAGCGATTTAGCCCAGTGTGCTAAACCAGCCCCTTCATTAGTAACATTTTAGAGTCAATCATTGAATATGAGATCGCGGAGTACTTGGAAGTGCATGGTAAAATAGGACTGAGTCAGCACCGCTTCGTCAAGGGGAGATCATGTCTGACAAATGTGTTAGATTTCTTTGAGGAGCGAGCAAGGAAGTTAGACAAAGGGGAATTTATTTAGTTTTACAGAAGGCCTTGACAAGGTGCCTCATAGGAGACTGGAGAGCCCATGGTGTTAAGTGTAAGATCCTTGCATGAACAGAGGATTGGCCGACTGGCAGAAGACAGATAGTGCGGATAAAGGAGTCTGTTTCAATCTGGCAGCCGGTGACTACTGGTGTGCCTCCGGAGTCTGTGCTTAGATCACACATTTTCACACTAAACATTAATAACCTGGAAGAAGGAACATGAGGCACTGTTGCTACGTTTGTAGACGATACAAAGTTCAATAGTGGAACGATAGTATTGAGGAAGCTGGGACTGCAGAATGATTTGGCAAGCTCGGAGAGTGGGCAATGAAGTGGCAGATGTAATACAATGTGGAAAAGCATGAGGGTATGCACTTTGGAAGGAGGAATGCAGGCGTTGACTATTTTATAAATGTGGAAATGTTTAGGAAATCATATGCACAAAGGGACTTGGGAGTCCGTGTGTAAGATTCTCTTAAGGTGAACGTGAAAGTTCAGTCGGCAGTGGTGTAGGCAAATGCAATGTTTGCATTCATGTCGAGAGGGCTACAGCACAAGGGTAGGGATGTACTTATGAGGTACTTATGCCCAACTCTCTCCATATAGCCCTGTGTCAATCCTCAAACTAATCCCACTGCCCCGCTCTCTCCCCATAGCCCTGTATCAATCCCAAACTAATCCCACTGCCCCGCTCTCTCCCAATAGCCCTGTATCAATCCCAAACTAATCCCACTGCCCCACCCTCTCCTCATAGCCCTGTATCAATCCACAAACAAATCCCACTGCCCAACTCTCCCCAATAGACCTGTATCAATCTACAAACTAATCCAACTGCTCAACCCCCTCCCCCGAGCACTGTATCAATCCACAAACGAATCCCACTGCCCCGATCTCTCCACATAGTCGTGTGTCAATCTACAATCTAAACCCACTGCTCGACTCCCTCTCCATAGCGATGTATCACTCCACAAACTAGTCCCACTGCATGACTCGCTGCCCATTAACCTGTATCAATCACCAAACTAAAGCCACTGCTCGACTCCCTCCCCATGGCCGTGTATCAATCCCCAAACTAATCCCACTGCCCTGCTCTCTCCCCATAGCCCTGTATCAATCCCCAAACTAATCCCACTGCCCCACTCTCTCCTCATAACCCTGTACCAATCCCCAAACTAATCCCACTGCCCCGCTCCCTCTTCAGTGACCTGTATCAATCCCCAAACTAATGTCACTGCCCCGCTCCCTCTTCATTGACCTGTATCAATCCCCAAACTAATCGCACAGCTCGACTCCCTTCCCATAGCCCGGTATTAATCCACAAACTAATCCCACTGCCGCGCGCTCCCCCATAGCCCTGTATCAATCCCCAAACTAATCCCACTGCCCCGCTCCCTCTTCATTGACCTGTATCAATCCCCAAACTAATCGCACTGCTCGACTCCCTTCCCATAGCCCGGTATCAATCCACAAACTAATCCCACTGTCGTGCGCTCCCCCATAGCCCTGTATCAATCCCTAAACTAAATCCACTGCTCGGCTCACTCCCCAAAGCCATGCATCAATCCGCAAATTAAACCCACTGCTGGACTCCCTCCCCATCGTCCTGTATCAGTCCACAAACTAATCACGCTGCCCTACTCTCCCCCTCCATTGTCCTGTATGAATCTCCAGACTTTTCCCACTGCCCCACTCTCCCCATAGCCCTGTGTCAAGCCCCAAACTAATCCCACTGACCCACTCTCTCCCCATAGCCCTGTCTCTTTCCCCAAACTAATCCCCCTGCCCCACCCTCCCCGTAGCCCAGTGTCAATCCCCAAACTAATCCCACTCCCCCAGCCTCTCCCTGTTGCCCTGGACCATTCCACAAACTGATCCCACTTCTCCAGCCTCTCCCTATTGTCCTGAATCGTTCCGCAAATAGATCCCACTGTCCCAGACTCTCCCTATTGAACTGGATCATTCCAGAAACAGGTCCCACTGCCCCAGCCTCTCCCTAATGTCCTGGATCATTCCACAAACAGATCCCACTGCCCCAGACTCTCCCTATTGTACTGGATCATTCCACAAACAGGTCCCACTGCCCCAGCCTCTCCCTATTGTTCTGGATCATTCCACAAACAGGTCCCACTGCCCCAGACTCTCCCTATTGTACTGGATCATTCCACAAACAGATCCCACTGTCCCAGCGTCTCCCTAATGTCCTGGATCATTCCACAAACAGACCCCACTGCCCCAGCGTCTCCCTATTGTACTGGATCATTCCACAAACAGGTCCCACTGCCCCAGACTCTCCCTATTGTCCTGCATCATTCCACAAACAGGTCCCACTGCCCCAGACTCTCCCTATTGTACTGGTTAATTCCACAAACAGATCCCACTTCCCAGACTCTCCCTATTGTACTGGATCATTCAACAAACAGATCCCACTGCCCTAGCCTTTCCCTAATGTCCTGGTTAATTCCACAAACAGATCCCACTGCCCCAGCCTCTCTCTATGGTCCTGGATCATTCAACAAACAGATGTCACTGCCCGAGCCTCTCTCTATTGTACTGGATCATTCCACAAACATATCCCACTGCCCCAGAATCTCCCGAATTCACAAAACATTGTGAAAAAGACCAACTTTGAAGCTCTGTGCCTTAATGCACGGAGCATTTGGAATAAAGTGGATGAAGAATCGTGCAGAACTATATCAATGCGCATGATATAATTGGGACTACGGAGATATGGCTGTAGGGTGGACACGGGTGGGAACTGAATGTCCCAGAGTTCTCAGTATTTAGGGAGAACACGTATAAATGAAAAGGACCTGGCGTGGCACTGCTGGTTTAAGAGGAAATTAACACAATAGTGAGAAAGGATATAGCTCTGACAATGTGGAATCTGTATGAGCTGAGAAATACCAAGGGCCAAAAAACATTAGGGGGTGTCATATATAGTTGATTCGGAGACTAGTGTGCTGAATCAGAATAAAGGGAACTATGAGGATATGAGCCGTGAGTCGGCCTTGATGGATTGCGGAGAGTTACGTTAAAGGATGACAGTGGATAGACAATGGCAAACATTCAAGGAACGCATGGAGGAACTACAGCAACTGTTCATTCCTGTCTGGCACAAAAGGAAAGGGGGTAAGAGGGCCAATCCATGGGTTACAAAGGAAATTATAAATAGTATACGAGACAAGGAAGAAGCATACAGATCGGCCAAGAAAAATAATAGGGTTGAGGATTGGGAGCAGTTTAGAATTCAGCAAAGAAGGACGAAGGGATTGATTAAGAAGGGAAAGTACAATACAAAAGGAAGCTAGAAGTGACCATAAAGACTGGCGCTTAAAGGTTTCGACAGATATGTGAAGAGAAAGAGATTGGTAAAATGAAATGTGGGCCCACGACAGACAGAAACAGGGGAATGCATGATAAGGGACAAAGACATGGCTCAGCAATTGAATACATAATTTGGTTCTATATTCACAAATGAGGACACCAATCAGATCCCAGAATGTTGGAGAAAGAAAGGTTCAGTTAGAGGAAGAACTGAGGGAGATAAACATTAGTAGATAAATGGTGCTGGAAAACTGATGTAATTGAATGCGGATAAATCCCCAGGGCCTGAGAATCTGCATCCCGGAGTGCTTAAAGAGGTGGCTCTGGAAACAGTGGATCATTGGTGGTCATCTTCCGGGATTCTATAAACTCTGGAACTGTCCTGCAGATTGGAGGGTAGCTCACGTCTCTCCCACATTCAAAACGGGAGGTAGAGAGAAAGCAGGGACGTATAGACCAGTCAGCCTAACATCGGTAGTGGAGAAAATGCTTGAATCCATTATCAAGGACTTAATAGCGGAATATTTAGAAGACAGTGTCAAGATCAGTGAGACTCAGCATGGAGTTATGAAGGGAAAGTCATGCTTGATAAATCTGTTATAATTTTTGAAGAGGTCACAAGTACAGTTGACAAGGGCGAGCCAGTCGATGTGATATATTTGGACGTTCATAAGGCGGTTGACAATGTCCCACATGAGAGATTATTGTGCAAAATTAAAACGCATGGGATTGGAGGAAATGTATTGAGGTAGATAGAAAACTGATTGGCAGAGATGAAACAAAGACTGGGGGTTGATAGATCCTTTTCAAGTTGGCAGACAGTAACCAGTGAGATATCACAGGGATCGGTGCTGGGACCCCAGCAAGTCACAATATATATTAATGATTTGGATGAGGGAACAAAATCTAACACCTCAAGGTTTGCAGAGGATACCAAATTAGGTGGGAGGGTGAATTGTGACGAGGATGCAGGGATCCTACAGCAAGATCTGGAGGTTGGGCGAGTGGACAAACTAATGGCAGATGCAGTATAATTTGGATAAATGTGAGGTTATTCATTTTGGAAGTAAAAACAGAAAGGCACATTACTAGCTGAATGGTTGGGAGAGGGGAGTGTGCAGTGGGGCCTGGGTGTTCCTGCGCACCATTCGCTGAAGGCAAGTATGCTTGTGCAGCAGGCGTTAAAGAAGGCTAATGGTGGGCAGCACGGTGGCGCAGTGGTAGCACTGCAGTCTCATGGCGCCGAGGTCCCAGGTTAGATCTGGGTCACTGTACGTGTGGAGTTTGCACATTCTCCCCGTGTTTGCGGGGATGTCGCCCCCACAACCCAAAGATGTGCAGGTTAGGTGGATTGAACACACCAAATTGCCCCTTACCTGGAAAAATGAATTGGGTACTCCAAATTTTAAAAAAAGAAGGCTAATGGTATGTTGGCCTTCATTGCGAGAGGTTTCGAATATAGAAGCAGGGATGTGTTGCTGCAATTGTACAGGGCCTTGGTGAGGCCACACTTGGAGTATTGTATACAGTTTTGGTCTCCTTCTCTGAGGAATGATGTTTTTGCTCTTGAGGGAGTGCAGCGAAGGTTTACCAGATTAATTCCAAGGGTTGCGGGATTGTCATGTGAGGAGAGTTTGACTAGGTTGGGATTGTTCTCGCTGGATTTCAGAAGAATGAGGGTGGATCTCATAGAGACTGATAAAACCTAACAGGACTAGACAGGGTAGATGCAGGGAAGATGTTACCAATGGTGGGTGTCTCCAGAACCAGGGGTCACAGCCTGAGGATTCAGGGTAAACCATTGCGGACAGACATAAGGATACATTTCTTCACACAAAGATTGGTGAGCCTGTGGAATTCATTACCACAGGCAGCAGTTGATGCTAAAGCTTTGAATATATTCAAGTGGCGGCTGAATATAGCACTTGGGGAGAATGGTATCAAAGGCTATGGGGAGAAAGCAGGATTAGGCTGTTGAGTTGGATGATCAGCCTGATCGTGAGAAATGGCGCAGCAGGCTCGAAGGGACAAATGTTCTCTTCCTGCTACTATCTTCTATGTATTCTATATGTATATAAACACCCCGCCTGTACCTGCACCCTGCTTCCCCAAACAACATTCACTCACTCCTATATACGTCCACCTCCAACTGCTTAAATCCTTCTGTTCCGTCTATTCCCAACTCCATAGTCCACTGTCGTCCAGACACTCCCCAGCGCAATCTATCCAATCAGTCCTAGCATGGTCCTGTACAAAAACCCTCAACGCCTTGGCCTTCTGTTGTCACACCCCTTCCCCCCTACATACCTTCACACTGCACATCATCGTCGTCGGTTACCCTCCAGACCTATCCACACCCTCTGTCTCATATCTTCAAGTAATCTATTAACCCCTCCAAATAATCAGCCATCCTGTCCAAAAAACGCTTGACCAAAGCTTTCCACTCCACCGCTCCTAATGTCACTCCCTGTCCACACCCACACTTGCACATTCTCCACACAACAATGCCTTAATCCGTTCCCTTACGGCTACCAAACCTTTGAAACTCGAATATACGCAATTATAGCCACGCCGTTTCATTGCCTTCATTATCCACTTTTCCACATCTTCTGCCAACTCAATAACCACCTCCACACCTCCACTATCATTCCTCCACTCATCATGCAACATCCATCTCATTTTCGTCCCTTCACCGGACCATTTTCAAGCTCTCCAAGGAACCCGCAGCTTGGCCTACTCCCAATGACGTATCTCTACAGCAATTACTATTCGATATTGACCACCGCCGTTCCACTTCAACATATTGTTGCCCTCCCCCAGAAACTATTACAATGAGGGTCTACAGCGTTAACCACGTGGGAGTTCAGCACCCTCCCCCATTTCACCTCCATCACGTGTTCATCCTGCAGCACAATGCAACTGATGATTCTCTTCTCTGCGGCAATGTTTCAATTCCATCTCTACTACCCGTCCGGCTTCTGGCATCTCGAACCATATTCTAAATCAGCCCACATAGACTGCAGCATGTCAGTTTGAACTGCTCCTCTGAACTGCCTCATTCGCTGTTTCTTTCTGTTATTAGAATAACACCTTGACTTCAAATGTAATGACCATTGTTGCAGATCGACCAAAAAAATGTTTGAAGTGTAAGCATGTTCTCAGGACAATCAATACAGGGGGCTGGATTCTCCGGTCCCACGGCCGAGTGTCCACGCCATCGTAAACGCCATCGCATTTTACGTGAAGGGGTCGGTCCCACGTCTAATTCTGGCCCCGCTCCAGCTGCAGCACCCGGCGCGAACTGGGCACCGCAGGATCCGCGCATGCGCAGTTGCGCCGGCACCAACGAGGTCATGCACAGTGGCGCCCATGTGCAGTAGCCTCCTTCAACGCACCGGCCGCGAAGCAACATGGCACAGGGCTAGAGGAGCCGGAGCGCAGGAAAGGAGGCCCCCAGCCACAGAGGCCGGACTGCCGATCGGTGGGTTCCGATCGCGGGCCAGGCAACATCGGAGGTCCCCCCTGGTCCCCCCTGGGGTCGGAACCCCCTCCCCCCTGATGTGCCATCAATGAACACAAGACGAGTAGTGAACATAACTGAAGCTATAATAGACTAAACAGAACACCTCCTGGCCTCTGATCCCGAACTGGGTCAGAGGCAGAGACCAGCCACCTTTATACCGAGCCCGAGGGGAGGCGGAGCCAGCCACCTTTATACCGAACCCGAGGGGAGGCGGAGCCATCGGGCAGTCGTTTACCACATTATATGTAATACAGTAGCCGTTTACCACAATACACATATTACACACTACAGTGGTTTACCACATTCACCCCCTGTTAAAAAGAAGAGTCCAGCGGGGGTGAAGTGGACTTAAAGACTAAGTCTGTCGGGGGCATTGACATTCCGCCGTGATCGCCTCAGTCCCTGTGGTGTGGGCACCGGTATCGAGACGTAGGCGTCCGGGAGCGTGTTGTCCTCTTCTTCACCCAGTAGTTGAGTCGATTGGAGAGGGGGGGGGGGGGCGATGTATGGGCGCGGGTGGTGGTGATGGTCGCAGGTGGGCCTGCGGGTGCCAGATCTGGAAATAGCTGGGTGGAGGTGGAGGGAGACGGTGTCGGGTCGGGGCTGGTGGTGATGGTCGCTGGGGAACCTGCAGGTGCCAAATGCCGAAGGGAGACTGTGTCCTGTCGCCCGTCATGGTGTGCCACGTAGGCATATTGTGGATTGGCCCGGAGGAGCAGGGCCCTCTCGAAGAGGGGATCTGACCAATGACTCCTCGCATGCTTCCGGAGATGGACCGGCCCTGGGACTGTCAGCCAGGACGGGAGCGCGACCCTGGAGGTGGACTTCGTGGGGAAGGCAAACATATGTTTGTGAGGGGTCTCGTTGGTGGCAGTGCACAGGAGCGACCAGATGGAGTGGAGCGCATCGGGGAGGACCTCCTGCCAGCGGGAGACTAGGATACTTCTAGACCGTAGGGCCAGGAGGACGGCCTCTCAGACCGTCGCGTTCTACCTCTCCACCTGTCTGTTGCCCCGGGGGTTGTAGCTGGTCGCCCTGCTAGAGGCGATGCCCTGGCTAAGCAGGAACTGACGCAACTCGTCGCTCGTGAAGGAGGAACCCAGATCGCTATGGATGGAGGTGGGGAACCCAAACAAGAGGAAAAGACTGTGCAGGGCCTTGATGACGGTGGCAGCGGTCATGTCAGGGCACGTTATGGCGAAAGGGGAACCTGAGTACTCATCAGTGATGTTGAGGAAGTACATGTTACAGTCAGTGGAGGGGCCCTTTGACGTCGATGCTGAGGCGCTCAAAGTGGCGAGAGGCCTTTACCAGGTGCGCCCTGTCTGGACGATAGAAGTGTGGTTTGCACCGCGCAGACCTGGCAGTCCCTGGTCACGGTCCTGATCTCCTCGATGGAGTAAGGCAGGTTGCGAGCCTTGATAACGTGAAAAAAGCGGGTGACCCCCGTGTGACAGGTCAGTGTGGAGGGCCCGAAGTCGGTCAGGTTGCGCTGGCACATGTACCGCGGGATAGCGCATCTGGGGGCACATTGAGCTTCCCAGGTCGATACAAGATAACGTAGTTGGAGGTGGAGAGCTCCATCCTCCACCACAGAATCTTGTCGTTCTTGATTTTGCCCTGCTGTGTATTGTTAAACCTGAAGGCAACCGACCGTTGGTCAGTGAGGAAAGTGAATCGCCTGCCGGCCAGGTAATGTTTCCAATGTCGCAGAGCTTCTACAATGGCTTGGGCTTCTTTTTTGACGGAGGAGTGTCGAATTTCGGAGGCATGGAGGGTACGGGAGAAGAATGTCACGGGCCTGCCTGCCTGGTTGAGGGTAGCGGCCAAATCAAAGTCAGACGCATCGCTCTCCACCTGGAACGGAATGGACTCATCCAGAGCATGCATCGCGGCTTTGGCAATATCTGCCTTGATGCGGTTGAAGACCAGGCGGGCATCAGCCGTCAGGGGCAAAATAGTGCAAAAATAGTGGACGGGCCTTGTCCTCAGAATTGGGGACTCACTGATCATAGTAAGAGAAGAACACCAGGCATGTCTTAAGGGTCTTGGGCAGTGTGGGAGGGGGGGTTCCAGGAGGGGGCACATGCGGTCGGGGTAGGGCCCTTGGAATCCGTTTTCCACAATTTAGCCAAGGATGGCTAGGCGCGTTGTGCGGAAAACGCATTTTTCCTTATTCGGTGAGGTTCAGGAGTTCAGCGGTGTGGAGGAAGTGCCGGAGGTTTTTGTAATGGTCCTGCTGGTCATGACCGCAGATGGTGACATTATCTAATTACGGGAACACGTGGCCCGCAGACCGCACTGGTCAACCACTCAGTCCATTTCTCGTTGGCTGACCGAGACCCCATTAGTGACGCCGAAGGAAACCCTGAGGAAGTGGTAGAGTCTTCATCGGCCTCAATGGCAGTGCATTGGCGGTCCTCCGGGTGGATAGGGAGCTGGTTCTGCGTGGACTTCAAGTCAACTGTGGAGAAGACTCGATACTGCGCAATCTGGTTGGCCATGTCAGATGTGCGGGGGAGGGGGGCATGCATCGACCTGTGTGTACCGGTTGATGGTCTGACTGGAGTCAATGACCATCCGGTGCTTCTCCCCAGTCTTGACGACCACCACTTGGGCTTTCCAGGGGCTGGTACTAGCCTCAATGATCCCCTCTCGTAGGAGTCGCTGGACTTCCGATCTGATAAAGGCCCCGTCCCGGGCACTGTATCGTCTGCCCCTAGTAGTGACGGGCTTACAGTCCGGGGTGAGGTTAGCAAAGAGCGAGGGTGGGCGACCTTAAGGGTCGCGAGGCTACAGACGGTGAGGGGGGGGGCACGGGTCTATCAAACTTTAAAATAAGGCATTGGAGATGGCACTGGAAGTCGAGCCCCAGAAATAGTGCAGCGCAGAGATGGGGAACGACGTAGAGTTTAAAGTTAGTGTACTGTACGCCTTGTACAGTCAGGGTCGCGACACAGTACTCCGGATTTCTACTGAATGTGATCCGGAAGCCAGGGAGATTTTGTGTTAGTGGGTAAAATTGGGAGGGAGCAGAGCCTTACCGTATCTGGTGTATGAAGCTGTTTGTGCTCCAGGAGTCGGAAAGGCAGACCGTCTCGTGCCCGTTGATCCGGAAGGTCATTGTAGATTTTCTAAGGTGTTGAGGCCGGGACTGGTCGAGCGTGATGGCGGCGAGCTTCAGAAGGTGATGGGTAGGCCTGTCGGAGGTAGAGGCCGTCAGTGTACTACCGGGTGAGCAGGGCTCCTGGGAGACTGCGGAGTAGTCCCAAGATGGTGGCCCCCATGAGTTGCGCATAGTGGGTGGCATCGGAGATGGCGTCAAAGATGGCGGCCCCCCTGGTTCACGCATGGCGGGTGGAGTACAAGATGGCGGCAAAGAAGTCGGCCCCCATGGGTCCCGCGTGGCGGGCGCAATCGAAGATGGCAGCGCCCACAGGTCGCACACGGCGGGTGGCGCGGCAGCTTGGGGCGGCTCCGATGGGCAGCAGGCAGCGCAGCTTGGCCCATGTGTTTTAGGGAGAGCTCGACCTGGAAGGCTTTCGCAAAGTGGCCATTCCTCCCACACCCGTTGCAAGTCGCGTTCCGTGCAGGGCAGCGTTGTCTGGGATGCTTACCCTGGCCGCGAAAGCAGCACTTCGGGCTTCCGGCATTGGCAGGCTGCTGTGCAGCAGATGATTGGGCCGCACTCGAGTCAGATGATGGCGGCGCCCACGAGGTCCACGGGGGTGCCGTGTGGTCGGAGGTGTAGGCCTCCATGTTCTGGAAGGCGACATCCAGCGAGTTTGAGAGCTGCACTGTCTCTGGGAGGCCGGGTGTACAATCTCGCAATCGCTGGCGGATGTAATTCGATTTCATACCTGCGACATAGCCGTCCCTGATCAGCACCTCCGTGTGTTGGGTAGCCGATACCGCCTGGCAAGCACAGTTCCGGCCGAGTATCCGCAAGGCACGCAGGAAGTCGGCTAGTGATTCCCCAGGGCGTTGTCTCCTCGTGGCAAGAAAGTGCCTCGCATACACCTCGTTTACAGACTTTACATATTGTCCCTTCAGCAGCATTAGCGCCTCCGTGTACAAGGGGGCGTCGCTGATGAGAAGGAAAACTTGCACTGCGGAGAATCACTCCGGCGTCGGGGCGGCGTGGCCCGTTCGCGGGGATTCTCTGGCCTCGCGCCGGGCTGGGAGAATCCCGCCACATACATTTTTCGTTTAAAATTGTCTAACATTTATTAAGTTATTACAGGTACTGAATAATGAGTATGTGTTAAGTAACCTCATAAATAAGTGAAGTGGATGACGGGAAAATGGTCCATAATCTGGGATTAATTAGTAAAATGGTTCGGTGGAAATAAGCATCAATATCCAATTGGAGCCATTTGATTTTTACATTTTTTTCAGTGTTGTGAAGTAATTTGACAAATGAACAAATTGCAGTATTTGAGTGGGCTTCGCGTATTGGATGTATTTTCTTAAGTCATTGGATTCCAGATATTGGTCAATTGAATGCTGGTTACTTTTTACAACAAATAGATTATTTTAAAACGTCAGTTAAAATTATTTGACCTTCTGCTGATTGGATTATGTAATGTTGGATAATAATTGTAATGTACTTGAAATGGGACAAGGAGAATGGGAGTCCCATCTTCAGCAATGTTTCCCCCAAAATTTCGGTAATTTCCCTATCAGTGTAAAGGGATATTTGATCGCACTGAGCAGCAGGTTTCTGAACTTTCTCTGGGTTATTGTGTAAATAGCTGTGTTGGTGCAGGAGCTCAGAAGCTGCAGCATAATCCCAGCCTGTTGAAAATGAGGAAAGGTAGTAAATAGGAATCTGCTCTTGAAGGCCGACGTAATTCTAACGGAGATGAAATATATAACTGTTGTCATCCACAGCAGGATAAAACTACTGGATATTGCAAAGAGTAACACAATGGATCGTCTCCGGTTCATCAGCTCAGGATCCTTTTCATCCCTGTCGCTGCTGTGCTGCCGGAGGCTCATTCGGCCGCGATTGGCGATTAAAATGCGTCTGACGGTGACAATATTAAAGAACAAAATGAGAAAGAATGGAATCACTGGGGTTAGCAGCTGATCAATCCAAGAATATGCTATCCAAATCGGCTCAAAGAAAACATGTGTGGACAGCTGGCATCCCCACGGCATCCAGTTGGAATAGGAGGAATACAGGAAGGGCGCGGGAATGTTCTTCAAGCAGAGCAGCGAGCTCACAGTGGTGATAACAACAACAGCGGTTTTCTCGGTGCAGTATTTTGTTTTCAGCTTCTGACAGCAAATGGCCACCAGGCGATCAAAGGTAAAAGAGACCGTCAACCAAACAGAAATGTCGATTGCGGCGGGAGACATGAAGAGAATGAATCTGCACACGGGAGTGTAGAGCAGGAAAGTGTAATCCCAATATATTGTAGCAATGCGATGTAAGATTACATTCCAGACAATAACCATGAGATCGGCTGCCGCCATCGCTACCAGATAGCGGGCGATGCATTTGGAGAGGCCACAGTTTTTGAAAGACAGGATTGCGATTGTGACGATGTTCACTGTGAGAAGGAGAATAGAAACCAGTTAGAATAATAATGTCACAGGCAGGCGCACATAAACACTGCGATGAGGTTCCTGTGGAAGTCGCCACAGAGAGAACATTCAGAAAGTCAATTTCACATGTAACAGACACATATTTCGGGACTTTCGGGTGAAAACAAGGGCAGCCGGACGAAACCCACGAAGGCACGGGGGGAACGTGCAGACTCCACGCAGACAGTGACCCAAGACGGGAATCGAACCTGGGACTCTGGAGCTGTGAAGCAACAGTCTTGAATACTGTGCTACCGCCAGGTTATAGTCCGGGAAGGTGATAATGCGAAAAGAACGGCGCGGTAGCACAGTGGTTAGCACAATTGCTTCACAGCGCCAGGGTCCCAGGTTCGATTCCCGGCTTGGGTCACTGTCTGTGCGGAGTCTGCACGTTCTCCCCGTGTCTGCGTTGGTTTCCTCCGGGTGCTCCGGCTTCCTCCCACAGTCCAAAGATGTACAGGTTAGGTGGATTGGCCACGCTAAATTGCCCTTAGTGTCCAAAAACGGTTAGGTGGGGTTACTGGGTTACGGAGATAGGTTTAAGTGGGCTGCTCTTTCCAAGGGCCGGTGCAGACTCGATGGGCTGAACGGCCTCCTTATGCACTGTAAACTCTATGATTCTATGATATCATTCTATGATTCTCTCACTGGTCAACACTCAATATAGAGAATCTGCTACAATCAGGTTCAGTTGAAGTTCCATGTCCTGATACCCACACCCGGCGTGCTGCGATAATCTCCTGAATGCCCAGTGCTTGATGTTGACATACATTGCGGATTATCACCTCTCAGCTGTAATGCTGTGTTTGAGACGTCAAATGGCGTTGAATTAGCTGTTTCAATGGATACATGAAAGCTGGGTAGAAAGCCGAGTTGGAAAGCCGATAATATCCACGGTTAATGGTTTGAGGGGACAGAAAATAAGAATGATGAACAGACCGCCAGAGAAGAAACCAATGATAAAAATGAGCAGTCTGATCTACCGCTCTGGAACGATGATAGCAAACGGAGCGGAAAGGAGCAGAAAGAAAACACTGCGCTACATTTGAAAGGCAGTTCATCATTAAACATGAAGCTGGTCGGAGGTAAGAGAGTCCAAAGGGGCGGAAAAGGGTGTTGCAGAATATCTGACAAATATAAATAATCAGAAGAAAACATATCAAAATGCAAATGTCTGTGAATAAAAAAAAGTATCCGGACTGTAATGCAGTGGGACAAAGGACGCACTCAGAGATAATCTACAATGAGTTTTCCAGATCAGATAGTTATTCTCATGTTCAAACTGAAGAACGTTAAATAATCATCACCATGTTTAGCTCAAAATTGAAGGTCAACGCAATACATTTGGCCGGTTTTGAAAATTATACAGAAACAAGTTCAAAATGTCAAGATCTAAAAGTAATTTACCAGGAACGCCGGCCGTTGCGAGAACAGGATAGTACACAGCTGCTGACTCGGAAGATTTTGTCCAACGCATTTTCTGTGTCAAGGAATCGTGCTGGTGCTGGTGAAGATCTGTCCCCTGGTGTTTGACACAGTAAAGGGTCATGAACGGTGTATTTATATTAAACTGGATGCTTAGTGATCCGAGGTCTGTACATCCCTAATGATGTTTTTCACAGGTTGCTCAACAAAGAAGTTGTTGAGAGCAGCTGCGCTCTCACTGCAAGTCTCATTGGGGATTACATCACAATCTTAGAATCAGGCTCGAAGCTCGAAGATGCCGACTAAAGTTAACTATACAATGTTGCTCATTTCAAAACCGGGGCGAGCAACACTGTTTTTGCATTTGAATACTGTGCACGTATTGCCCATTCCCTCGCATCATCCCCTCACTCACAATGTCGCGCTCACAGTCCTTATTCTTATTAAAGATTCCTCTCCTTTCTTTCTTTCAATTTCCCCAGATTATCTTTTTCTGGACCTTCCCCATTCACGTTTCCAAAATTATTTTCTCTCTTATTATGTCTCCCTTTTATAGCAAATCAATTTCACTTTGCCCCATCTTCAATTTACCTCCACTCTTTGCGTCACTGTTATTTGTTTGTGGCTCTAATTCTCACGTCTCTTCTCTGCTCTGCCCTGCTCACACTGCAATAACTTGGAGGACAAGTGGTGAGGATGGAACAGAGTTACAGAGAGACATAGACAGATTGGGTGAATGAACAAAGGCTTGACAGATGGAATATCATGTAGGGAATTGTAATTTTATACATTGCTGGGAAGAACAAAGGTCCTGAATATTATTCAAATGCAGAAAGACAGCAGAAATATGCAGCACCGAGGCGTTCGATGAGAGGTGGGGGGGGGGGGGGGGGGTCAGGCATTAAAAGCCAGCATGCAATTTGAGCAGGTAATAGGTGCGTAAAATGGAATGTTGTTCTTTGTTTCATGGACAGGTGAGCACACAAACAGGGAAATCTTGTTACACCTGGACAAGGCACTGAATAGAGCACAACAGGATTAGTGGGTCTAGCTGACGGCACTCGATTCAGTGATGTGTCAGACAGAGCAAGTCCAGAAAGAGACTTCCAAACACTTGTTGGAATGTGGCATTGTTGTTTCTGTTTTTCTGTGTGCCTGGGGAATATCTATATAGGTCAGTGAAAATACTAACTTCGAAAACGTTGTTTCAAGTGGTATAGGAGGGCAGATGTTTTGGCTCAGTTAAAATTCGCCAGAGTGGGAGGACGAAACAATGTCAAGGATGCATTGATTTGGTCAGGAGGTGCAACATGATTGAGATAGGAACGTCGGAAATAGATCGACATGTTTAATTACTGGATTGGTTATGAGTGTAATTAAATGATTTCCTCCCAGAATAATAAATATGACATTTCAGCTCAGAGAATGTGATCGATTCAGACACTCCAAACATTTCTATGCAACCTCATAACCTTTCACCGCTGTATGTCTCTGTGATACATTTAATGATTGTCTTAAGTCTGTTTCCATTCATACCGAACGTTCAATGGAGTTAGTTTCTACCAATATAGCAAACGTCTCTCTGAACCCCCGCGCCAAATCAATATTATAAGACCGTAGGTCCATTAGACACAGGAACACAACTAGTCCATTCGTCGAATGAGTCTGCTCCGCCATTCAGTCATGGTTGTTATGTTCTTCCGTGCCTTGACCTCCTTCTTAAACAATAACCTACTATCTCTGCCTTAAAGGCACTCAGTGATTTGGCCTGCACAACTTTCTGCGGCAAGAGTTCCACAGATTCAGCACCCTCTGGCTGAAGACGTTTCTTCTCATCGCAGTTTTATAGTGTCGTCCCTTTAGTCTGATACTGTGTCCTCGGGTTCTAGTTTTTCCTACCGCTGGAAACATCCTCTCAACGACCAATCTATCCAGGCTTCTCAGTGTTCTGTATGTTTCAAAGGCCCCCCTCATCCTTCTAAACTCCAACGAGTAGAAATCCAGAGTCCCCAACTGCTCCAAACGGCAGGCTCTCCATTCCAGCGATCATCCTTGTGAACCTCCTCTGGACTGTTTCCAAGACGAACACATCCTGCCTTAGATACTAGGCCCCAAACTGCTCACAATACTTCTAATGTGGTCTGACCATAACCTTATACAGGCACAGACGTACATCACTGCTCTTGCATTCTATCCTCTCAACATTAATGCGACCATTGCATTTGCCTTCCTAACTACCGACTGAACCTGCACGTTAATGGTCAGGTAATCTTCGACTCGGACTTGTGCTTCTCGTTTTCTCAGCATTTCTACATTTAGAAAATATTCTATGCCTCCATTCTTGCTACCAAAATGCATAACCTCACACTTTTCCCCATTGTATTCAATCTGCTACTTCTTTGCCCAGCTCCTGGCCTTCCCAAGACCTTCTGTCGCCCCCGGTTTCCTCAATAGTACCTGTGCCTCCACATACCTTTGTATGATAATCAATTTCATATTGATTATCTTCCTTAAATGTTGTTCCATCTTCAACGTTTCATGGAAAACATTCAAAGTCTCTGAATTATTGCCAGGCAAAGTACTTTCATAATGGATCGGTGGTATTAACTGAACGATATTTATGTTGGTCATAAATCGTGGTGTTTACAATTGGAAACGACACTGAAATGGTTGAATAGCAGGCTATGTATAAATACTTCTCGTAATGTAAATTGTGTTGTTGCCAAATATATATCACGCTTTTGTGTGAAACAACAGTTTAAATTGCCAACTTTAGCATAATGATGTCTCGTTTGAGACTACAAACAAAATCCGTCACGTTATACTACCACTCATTAAATATTACCTGACCTCCCTGCGTCTACCCCGCCCCGTGGAGTCTGTTACGATCTTCCTCCTCTTTATATTTAAACATTTTGCATTTGCAAATTCTAGTCGAACTGAGAGTTGAATAACAAGAGATGAGGGTAGAGTGATGGGCATAAGAGAGGTGGGGAGAAGATAGGAAATATATTGAGAGGAAAGGAACGTACACGAGATGAATAGATTGATATGGGAGGAGATTGAAATAGTGCAACATGTCGGGAAGCACACAGAGTGGATTGTTGGCAACTGAAGAGTGGCTGGGAGGTAAAGTAAGGAGTGGAACCGAGAGGTTGAAAAAAGGTGTGGAGAATGAAGGCGGAAAAGGAGATGAGAGATGAGGGGAACAGAACAGAATTGTGAAGAAGTGAAAGTAGTGGAGGGTAATTTAAGGTGTGGAGAGGGAAGTTAGTGTAGGAAATGTGGAGTATTATATTTGCAATTAAAGATGGAATAAGACCATAAGACATAGGAGCAGAATTAGGCCACTCGGCCCATCGAGTCTGTTCCGCCATCCAATCATGGCTGATACTTTCCCATCCCCATTCTCCTGCCTTCTCCCCATAAACCCTGATCACATTATTAATCAAAAACCTATCTATCTCTCTCTTAAAGACACTCAATGATTTGGCCTCCGCAGCCTTCTGCGGCAAAGAGTTCCACAGATTCAACACCCTCTGGCTGACTAAATTCCTCCTCATCTCTGTTTTAAAGGATCGTCCCTTTCGTCTGAGATGGTGTGCTCTGCTTCTAGTTTTTCCTACAATTGGAAACATCCTCCCCACGTCCACTCTATCCAGGCCTCGCAGTACCTTGTAAGTTTCAATAAGATCTCCTCTCATCCTTCTAAACTCCAACGAGTACAGACCCAGAGTCTTCAAACGTCCCTCATCCGACAAGTTCCCCATTCCACGGATCATTCTTGTGAAACTCCCCTGGACTCTTTCCAAGGCCAGCACATCCTTCCTTAGATACAACTGCTCAAAATACTCCACATGGGGTCTGACCAGAGCCTTATGCAGCCTCAGAAGCCTCAGAAGCACAACACTGGTCTTGTATTCTTGCGCTTTGACATGAATGCTAACATTACATTTGCCTTCTTAACTGCCCACTGGACCTGAACGTTAAACTTAAGAGAACTGTGAACAAGGACTGCCAAGTCCCTTTGTGCTTCTGATTTCCGAAGCATTTCCCCATTTAGAAAATAGTCTATGCCTAACTTCCTCCTTCCAAAGTGTATAACTTCACGCTTTTCCACATGAAGTCCCCTTGCTTCCTCTATACTACCCGTCCCTCTAAAGACCTTTGTCTCATCTGCACACCTAGCAACAGTGCCTTCAGTACCTTCTTCCAGATCATTAATCTATATTGTACAAATTTGGGACCACCAGTCATAATCAGGGGGAATCAGCAGATTAGGAAAGACGCAGCATGCATCTCATTCAAGGACAGTTTTTCTGTTTTGAAAACGCTGGAAGCGACGTTTAATCTGGGGAATGCACCAGAAACAAGGTCATTGCGCTGTGAGAGGTCCAATGAGCGTTTCCACTGCCGTATCTCTGAGTCCAGGATGGCATTTGGCCTGACTGGTGCCAGTGCCATGAATATCGGCAAACCCTTTCAGGGCATTCTGAAGGTGGAGTGCGAACAGACAGAGGTCGTGGGTTAAATTGGTACCAACGACAGATACAGAAAAAGGGACGAGGTCCTGCGTCAATAATTTACAGTTTTCCGAGCAGATTGAAAAGAATGACGTCCGAGGTTAATATCTCCAGATCCTTGACTGCGAGGATTGGATGTAGGGGGGTATAGCAGATGAATGGTTGCTACAGAGATGGTGTGGGCGAATAGGCTTTATTTTCGCGGCCAGTGATTCCGTTCCTGGGTCCGGCGCAACCTTTAAATCTCGGATGAGTTGCACCTGAATGGGAATGGAATCTCCAACTTTGCCGTGGGTTTTCTAAGGCTGTTCGAGGGTATGACAACTGGATTGGCGAGGGGAATGGGACACAGTGTGCAGGTTCAGTAGGGGGTCACATCCAGATAATTACAGAAATAAAAACAAGTCAGTCTGGATGGGAGAGCAAAGATAAACTTGCTAGGGCACAAGGGAATCCAAAAATGTACAGGTTAGTTTGATAGGCTATGATGAATGCGCAGGGTGTTGATTTACACATGCCAGTAATCTCACTGGAACGAAAGAGGTTGAGGGGCGACCTGATAGAGGTCTACAACATTATGAGGGGCATAGACAGAGTGGATAGTCAGAGACTTTTTCCCAGGGTAGAGGGGTCAATTACTAGGGGGCATAGGTTTAAGGTGCGAGGGGCAAGGTTTAGAGGAGATGTACGAGGCAATTCTTTTTCATGGAGGGTAGTGGGTCCTGGAACTTGCTGCCGGAGGAGGTGGTGGAAGCAGAGACGACAGTGTCGTTTAAGGGGCATCTTGACAAATACAGGAATAGAATGGGAATAGAGGGATACGGAACCCGGACGTGTAGACGATTTTAGATGAGACGGGCAGTATGGTCGGCGCAGGCTTGGAGGGCCGAAGGGCCTGTTCCTGGGCTTTTCTTTTCTTTCTTCTTGTTCTTGTTCTTTGTATATCGGGATTCACTTTCACATCAGATTATAATTCCCCTTTGAATTCTTCCAATCGAACCGGTCATCGCCACACACTCAGGCAGGGGATTCCCCATCCTCACCACTCGCTGTGTGAGAAAGTCCTAGTTTATATCATCATTTCTTCATTTACTCAATCCTTTCATCCTGAGCTGCTCGTCCTCAATCTTTTCACCAATGTGAACGCTTCTCCCCATCTCAGGTTGAGAGGGTTGTTAAGAAGGCGTACGGTGTGTTAGCTTTTATTGGTAGCGGGATTGAGTTTCGGAGCCATGAGGTCATGTTGCAGCTGTACAAAACTCTGGTGCGGCCGCATTTTGAGTATTGCGTGCAATTCTGGTCGCCACATATAGGAAGGATGCGGAAGCATTGGAAAGGGTGCAGAGGAGATTTACCAGAATGTTGTCTGATATGGAGGGAAGATCTTATGAGGAAAGGCTGAGGGACTTGAGGCTGTTTTCGTTAGAGAGAAGAAGGTTAAGAAGTGACTTAATTGAGGCATACAAGATGATCAGAGGATTGGATAGGGTGGACAGTGAGAGCCTTTTTCCTCGGATGGTGATGTCTAGCACGAGGGGACATAGCTTTAAATTGAGGGGTGATAGATATAAGACAGATGACAGAGGTAGGTTCTTTACTCAGAGAGTAGTAAGGGCGTGGAATGCCCTGCCTGCAACAGTAGTGGACTCGCCAACACTAAGGGTATTCAAATGGTCATTGGATAGACATATGGACGATAAGGGAATCGGGTAGATGGGCGATAGAGTGGTTTCACAGGTTGGCGCAATATCGAGGGCCGAAGGGCCTGTACCGCGCTGTAATGTTCTATGTTCTATCTCCTCCTGAATCCCTGTGATCGGCAAACCGCCATCAAAGCTCTGGTCAATCCATTCTGGACTCTACACAATACCTTCAAATCCTTCCAGAACTATGGCGTCAGCAAGTGGACATAATATTCCTGCACAGAATTGTACAAGTTGAAAGTAACCTATTTGCTCTTGTTGTCTATTCATTATCTATAAAGTTGTTTACATGATACTGAATCCTACATTCACACAAAATGCTCCATTATTTATGAAATATTCTTCTGCTCTTGCTGTTTTTATCGATGTGCAATTTACTTTATACAGTTTCTACATGTTCGCCGCTCTGATATGATCTGGAAGCGGTCCCCTGAATTGTAAATTCCCAAACAGGATCCCAATATTGTGCTATTCCGGGGTGCGGAGGAATGTGCTGCTCCACTTCCTTATTCGCCAACGTCGTTTGGTTGAAGGAAGGATAATGTAAAAGGAACGCACACCTGTGGCTAGCTTTGTAAAATCGTTCGTTTGGATTTGAAAGAGTCAATAACTAATTCCGCTCCAATATGAACTGCACTTGCACTGACTACTGTCCCCTCCCTGTGAACAGCCCCTACACTGACTAATTCCCCTCCCTGTGAACAGCCCCAACCCTGTCTAATCCCCCTCCCACCCCAACACTGACTAATTCCCATCCCTGTGAACAGCCCCTACCCTGACTAATTCTCCCTCCCCGTGAACAGCCCCTACGCTGTCTCATTCCCCTCGCTGTGAACAGCCCCCACACTGACAAATGCCCCCTCCCCGTGAACAGCGCCTCCCCTGACTAAGATCCCTCCCTGTGAACAGCCCCTACCCTGACTAATTTGCATTCTTAATCACCTGTTGCACATCTAAACCATTTTTTTGCGACTCATGCACCAGCACACCCAGGTCTCTCTGCACAGCAGCATGTTTTAATATTTTATCATTTAAATAATAATCCCTTTTGCTGTTATTCCTACCAAAATGGATAATCTCACATTTGTCAACATTGTATTCCATCTGCCAGACCCTGGCCCATTCACTCAACCTGTCCAAATCCCTCTGCAGACTTCCGCTATCCTCCGCACTTTTCGCTTTACCACTCACTTAGTGTTATCTGCAGCACGGTAGCATTGTGGATAGCACAATTGCTTCACAGCTCCAGTGTCCCAGGTTCGATTCCGGCTTGGGTCACTGTCTGTGCGGAGTCTGTACGTCCTCCCCGTGTGTGCGTGGTTTTCCTACGGGTGCTCCGGTTTCCTCCCACAGTCCAAAGATGTGCAGGTTAGGTGGATTGGCCATGATAAATTGGCCTTAGTGTCCAAAATTGCCCTTAGTGTTGGGTGGGGTTACTGGGTTATGGGGATAGGGTGGAGGTGTGGGCTTGGGTAAGGTGCCCTTTCCGGGAGCCGGTGCAGACGCGATGGGCTGAGTGGCCTCCTTCTGCACTGTAAATTATATGACAATAACTTGGACATGTTGCCCTTGCTCCCCAACTCCAAATCATCTATGTAAATTGTGAATAGTTGAGGGCCGAACACTGAACCCTGAGGGATACCACTACACTAGCTACTGATTGCCAACCAGAGAAGCACCCATTAATCCCCACTCTTTGTGTTCTATTAATTAACCAATCCTCAATCCATGCTACTACTTTATCCTTTATCCTGAATGCCATGCATCTTTATCTTATGCAGCAAACTTTTGTGTGACACCTTGTCGAAAGCTTTCTGGAAATCCAGACATACCACATCCATTGGCTCCCCGTTATCTACCGCACGGGTAATGTTCTCAAGAAATTCCACTAAATTATTTAGGCACGACCTGCCCTTTATGAACCCATGCTGCGTCTGCCCAATGGGACAATTTCCATCCAGATGCCTCGCTATTTCTTCCTTGATGGTAGATCCCAGCATCTTCCCTACTACCGAAGTTAAGCTCACTGGCCTATAATTATCCGCTTTCTGCCTACCTCCTTTTATAAACAGTGGTGTCACGTTTGCTAATTTCTAATCCGCCGGGACCACCCCAGAGTCTGGTGAATTTTGGTAAATTACCACTAGTGCATTCGCAATATCCCTAGCCATCTCTTTTAGCTCTCTGGGGTACATTCCATCAGGGCTGCAGACTTGTCTACCGTTAGCCCCATTAGCTTACCCAACACTACCTCCTTAGTGAAATCAATCATCTCAAGGTCCTCCCTGTCAGAGCCTCATTTCCACCAGTCACTGGCATGTTATTTGTGTCTTCCACTGTGAAGACCGACCCAAAAAACCGGTTCAGTTCCTCAGCCATTTCCTCATCTCCCAATATTAACTCTCCCTACTCATCCTCTAAAGGACCAATATTTACCTTAGCCACTCCTTTTTGTTTTAGACATTTGTAGAAACCTTTACTATCTGTTTTTATATTCTGAGCAAGTTTACTCTCATAATCTATCTTCCTATCCTTCATAGCTTTTTTAGTAGCTTTCTGTTGCCCCCTAAAGATTTCCCAGTCCTCTAGTCACCCACTAATTTTTTGCCACTTTGTGTGCTTTTTCCTTCAATTTGATACTCCCCCTTATTTCCTTAGATATCCACGGTCGATTTTCCCTCTTTCTACCGTCCTTCCTTTTTGTTGGTATAAACCTTTGCTGAGCACTGTGAAAAATCGCTAGGAAGGTTCTCCACTGTTCCTCAACTGTTTCACCATAAAGTCTTTGCTCCCAGTCTACCTTAGCTAGTTCTTCTCTCATCCCATTGCAATCTCCTTTGTTTAAGCACAATACACTAGTGTTTGATTTTACTTTCTCACCCTCCATCTGTATTTTAAATTCCACCATATTGTGATCGCTCCTTCCGAGAGGATCCCTAACTATGAGATCATTAATCAATCCTGTCTCATTACACAGGACCTGATGTAGGACCGCTTGATCCCTCGTAGGTTCCATTACATATTGTTCTAGGAAACTATCGCGGATACATTCTATAAACTCCTCCTCAAGGCTGCCTTTACCGACCTGGTTCATGCAATTGACATGCGGATTAAAATCCTCATGATAACTGCTGTACCATTTCTACATGCATCAGTTATTTCTTTGTTTATTGCCTGCCTCACCATAATATTACTATTCAGTAGCTTATAGACTACTCCTATCAGTGACTTTTTCGCCTTACTATTCCTGATTTCCATCCAAATGGCTTCAACCTTGTCCTCCATAGCACCGATGTCATCCCTTACTACTATCCGGAATAACGTGGGTGAACTTGCGCATGGGTTGGTACCTGGGACTTCGATGTTGTGGCCATTTCGGAGACATGGATAGAGCAGGGACAGGAATGGTTGTTGCAGGTGCCGGAGCTTAGGTATTTCAGTAAGCTCAGGGAAGGTGGTAAAAGAGGGGGAGGGCAAGGACATCTCGGAGATCTCGGTGTCCATGTACATAGATCCCTGAAAGCTTTGAAAGCAGACCAAGGCAGGCCAGCAGCACGGCTCAATTCCCGTAACAGCCTCCCCGAACAGGCGCCGGAATGTGGCGACTAGGGGCTTTTCACAGTAACTTCATTTGAAGCCTACTTGTGACAATAAGCGATTTTCATTTCATTTTTCATTAAACAGTACCCTACAATAAAGTGTCTATTTAACAGTGCCCGACAGTAAAAGGTCTATTTCAACAGCCCTAAAGTAAACAATCTATTTAAACAGTTCCCTACAGCAAAGTCTATTTAAATAGTACCCTGCAATAAAGAGTCTATTTAAATAATGCCCTACAGTAAGCAATCTACTTAAACGGTCCCAACAGTAATCAGTTTATTCAAAGAGTTTCCTACAGTTAATCGAGTCTCGTTAAACAGTCCTGCAGTAAACGGTGTCGATTTAAACAGTGCCCGACAGTTAAGAGTCTATTTAAACAATGGCCTAGAGTAAACCGAACATAGAACATAGAACACTACAGCGCAGTAAAGGCCCTTCGGCCCTCGATGTTGCGCCGACCTGTGAAACCACTCTAAAGCCCATCTACACTATTCCCTTATCGTCCATATGTCTATCCAATGACCATTTGAATGCCCTTAGTGTTGGCGAGTCCACTACTGCTGCAGGCAGGGCATTCCACGCCCTTACTACTCTCTGAGTAAAGAACGTACCTCTCACATCTGCCTTATATGTATCTCCCCTCAATTTAAATCTCTGTCCCCTCAAGTCCCTCAGCCTTTCATCATAAGATCTTCCCTCCATACCAGGCAACATTCTGGTAAATCTCCTCTCCTTCCACATCCTTCCTATAATCCGGTGACCAGTATCGCACGCAATACTACAAATGCGGCCGCACCAGAGTTTTGTACAGCTGCAACATGACCTCATGGCTCCGAAACTCAATCCCTCTCCCAATAAAAGCTAACACACCATACGCCTTCTTAACAATCCTCTCAACCTGGGTGGCAACGTTCAGGGATCTATGGACATCGAGACTGGGATTTCTCTGCTCATCGACACTGCCAAGTATCTTACCATTAGCCCAGTACTCTGTCTTCCTGTTATTCCTTCCAAACTGAATCACCTCACACTTTTCTGCATTAAACTCCATTTGCTCCCTCTCAGCCCAGCGCTGCAGCTTATCTGTGTCCCTATGTAATTTGTAACATCCTTCCGCACTGTCCACAACTCCACCGACTTTAGTGTCATCTGCAAATTTACTCACCCATTTTTCTGCGCCCTCCTCCAGGTCACTTATAAAAATGACAAACAGCAGTGGCTCCAAAACAGATTCTTGTGGTACACCACTAGTAACTGGACTACAGTCTGAACATTTCCCATCAACCACCACCCTTTGTCTTCTTCCAGCTAGCCAATTTCTGATCCAAAATGGACTGTTTGTTGTAGGATGCTGTTTAAATAGACAGGGTTCAGACTGATTAGTGGGATGCTGTTTAAGTAGGCTATGTTTACTGTAGGACAATATTTAAATAGACTGTTTACTGTAGGCTACAGTTTCAATAGAATGTTTACTGTAGGGAACAGTGCAAATAGATTGATTCCAGTCAGACACTGTGCAAATAGCCTGCTTACTGTGGGACACTGTTTAACTAGACTGTTGAAAGAACAACGAATAAAGAACAAAGAACAAACACAAGTACAGTACAGGAACAGGTCCTTTGGCCCTCCAAGCCTGTGCCGACCATGCCACCTGTCCAAACTTAACTTTTCTACACTTCTGGGTGCGGGTCCATCTATTCCTATGCCAGTCATGTATTTGTCAAGATGCACCTTATATATCACTCTGGTCTCTGCTTCCACCACCTCCTCCGGCAGCGTGTTCCAGGCATCCACTACCCTCTGTGTAAAAACTTGCCTCGTACGTCCTTGACCCTGGCACCTTAAACCTATGACCCCCCTCCCCCCCCCCGTAATTGACGCCTCTATCCTGGGAAAAAGCCACTGACTATATACTCTGTCTATGCCCCTCATAATTTTGTAGACCTCAATCAGGTCGCCCCTCAACCTCCGTCGTCCCAGTGAGAAAACAACGAGTTTATTCAACCGCTCCTCATAGCTAATGCCCTCCATACTAGGCAACATCCTGGTGAATCTCTTCTGCACCCTTTCGAAAGCCTCCGCATCCTTCTGTTGTGTGGCGACCAGAATTGAACACTCCACTCCAAGTGTGGCCTAAATAAGGTTCTCTACAGCTGCAACATGCTTTGCCAATTATTATACTCAATGCCCCGGCCAATAAACGCAAACATGCTGAATGCCTTTTTGACTACCTTCTCCACCTGTGTTGCCCCTTTCAGTGACCTGTTGACCTGCACACGAAGATCTCTCTGACTGTCAATACGCTTGCGGGTTCTACCATTCACTGTGTATTCCCCACCTGCATTGGAACTTCCAATATGCATTGAATCACATTTGCCCGGATTATACTTCATTTCCCATCTTTCCTCACAAGACTCTTAACGATCTAAATCCTGCTGCATCCTCTCAGAGTCCTCATCGCTATCCACAATTCCACCAACCTTTGTGTCATCTGCAAACTTACTAATCAGACCAGTTACATTTTCGTCCAAATCATTTATATATACTACGAACAGCAAAAGTCCCAGCACTGATCCCTGCGGAACACCACTAGTCAAAGCCCTCCAATTAGTAAAGCATACTTCCATTGCTTCTATCTGCCTTTTATGACCTAGCTAGTTCTGTATCCATCTGGCCAGGTCACCCCTGATCCCGTGTGACTTCACCTTTTGTACGAGTCTACCAAGAGGGACCTTCTCAAAGGCCTTACTGCAGTCCATATGGACAACATCCTCTGCCCTACCTGCATCAATCATCTTTGTGACCTCTTCGAAAAACTCTATCAAGTTAGTGAGACGCTACTTCCCCTTCACAAAACCGTGCTGCCTCTCGCTAAGACGTCCATTTGCTTCCAAATGGGAGTAGATCCTGTCTCGAAGAATTCTCTCCAGTAATTTCCCTACCACTGATGTAAGGCACACCGGCCTGTAGTTCCCTGGATTATCCTTGCTACCCTACGTAAACAAAGGAACGACATTGGATATTCTCCTGTCCTCCGGGACATCACCTGAAGACAGTAAGGATCCAAAGATTTCTGTCAAAGCCGCAGCAATTTCCTCTCCATCCTCCTTCAGTATTCTGGGGTAGATCCCATCAGGCCCCGGCGACTTATCTACCTTAATATTTTTCAAGACGCCCAACACTTCGTCTGTTTGGATCTCAATGTGACCCAGACTATCTAAACACACTTCTCCAGATTCAACATCCACCAATTCCTTCTCTTTGGTGAATGCTGATACAACGTATTCATTGAGTACCTCCCACATTTCCTCTGGCTCCGCACATAGATTCCCTTTCCTGTCCTTCAGTGGGCCAACCCTTTCCCTGGCTACCTCGTGCTTTTTACGTACGTGTAAAAAGCCTTGGGATTTTCCTTCACCCCATTTGCCAATGTCTTTTCGTGACCCCTTCTAGCCCTCCTGGCTCCTTGCTTCAGTTCCTTCCGACTTTCCTAATATTCCACAAAGGCTTCGTATGTTCCCAGCCTTTTAGCCCTGACAAATGCCTCATTTTAAGTTGGACCGAAGGGCCTATTTCCATGCTGTGAACCTCTCGCACTCTGTGACCCTATCCCATCTTCCAGCTCTGTAAAGCTGCAGATTCGAGCACTCCATCTCTATGTCAAAGTGATTTTGAAATTTTCCTATGGGTGTCTGCCTCTATCATTCTCATGGACAATGGTCCCTGAGTGATTGAAAGGATCTGAGGAACAGGCAGGAAATGACATTGAGGCAAAAGCTCAGCTGCGATCAAACTGGATGTTGGGTCAGGAGTGAGTGGCCGGGTCGTCTCACTATGTTGTCATTTACTATCAGTTCCAGTTGCCACAGCGCTCGCAGATGATTATAACTGCGCGATAAGATTTTTAAGTTACATCTTTCCATCAATTAATTCAATGTTCGGGGATACAGTTCAGTTATCTGGTCTGCACTGGCTGTGAGGTTGGTGAAGGCAGATGCAACAGTGGTTTTCAAATGTCAATGCGAGAAACGACAGGAATCAAATGCATGCCTCTGGAGAAAGGTCGGTCGAGTGGGATTGAATGATCTGCTAATCAAAAGAGCCGCTGAGGTTAAACGGAATGAATGTCCTCCATCGGTACTTCGCGCACTTTTAAGTTTTTGGTCACGTCTGGCTGTGAGATGATATGCACCACCACACTGGAGTTTCCCTCAATGCGACCCACCACGGCGAGTATGATCACGGTAATCCTTCGTATACAATGGGTCTATGCTTGTGATCAGCGTAAGCTTTAGCTCACTGGTTACTTCACAGCATCAACTTAATTGTAAGTTCGAACCTGTCTTACCGTGGGCGCTGCCTGGAGCTTTTATTATTTCCAAAACATGTGTTGCATAAATAAAAGCAGCAGCACATTTATAATTAGAAGTAGGTGTATTTTGTTTAGAGGTTGCATTCATTGTTTTGAAAAGGGGCTTGTGCCACCTGTTTACTTTCTGATCTCAGACTGCGGAAACACAAGTTCGATTCCAGCTCTGTACAATAACTGACCTATCACACTTTGTCAATTACTCACTACCGAAATGGAGGAAAGGAGCAGTAACGATTATCTATTATACATTTTTTGAAATTTCGGAACAAGATAGTTTACGCAGGCGAATTGATTAATCCAGTTTTTTCCACGTGAAATGCTGTTCCCCAGATATCCAGGAAGACTCAGGGTGTTCGAAACCATCGAGGACCAAGCAGTGCGCTTGATTGCTCCTCCTGCCACAAGCATTCAATCCCTCCGCCACAGCTATCCCAAAATGCACCGCAATAACTCAACAAAGTTCCTCAGGCAATTGTTCCTTCGACAGTACCTTCCAGACCGACGACCACTGTCATTTTGAAGAATTAGACAAGCCCCTACTTGGGAAAATCACCAACTGCAATTCCCCCTTCAACCACTCACCACTCCCACTTGGAACCATATAAACGTTCCTTCAGGGTAACGGGGGAAACAATAATTTAGCTTCCTCCCTTAAAGCACGTGGGTGCACCCAAACCTCACGGCCTGCAACAATTGAAGGAGGAAGCGCACCACCACCTTCTGAAGGGCAACTAGGGATGGACAATAAATTCTGTCCTAACCAGCAACTCTCACATCCAGTAAAAGTGATGTTTTTAATGGATTGGTGCTTTGAATTTCTGGGGCCTGGGAATTAACTGTTCTCCAATCTTCAAAAATAAATATACAGTACCCAATTCCTTTTTTCCAATTAAAGGGCAATTTCGTATGGCCAATCCACCTATCCGGCAGATCTTTGGTTGTGGAGGCGAAACCCACGCAAAAACGGGGTGAATGTGCAAACTGCACACGGACAGTGACCCAAAGCCGGAATCGAACCGAAGAACTCAGCGCTGTGAAACAGCTGGGTTAACCACTGGGCCATGCTGCTGTCCTTATTTGTCATTCTAACGGTGGAATGAATCATGTGCAAACGTGACACCACTGTTTAAAAAAGGAGGGAGGCAGAAATAGGGTAATTATAGGCCAGTGAGTATAACTTCGGTAGTAAGGAAGATGCTGGAATCCATCATCAAGGAAGAAGTAGCAAGGAATCTGGATGTAAATTGTCCCATTGGGCAGACCCAGCATGGGTTCATAAAGGGCCGGTCTTGCCTCACTAATTTAGTTAAATCTTTTGAGGACATTACCAGTGCGTAGATAACGGGGAGCCAATGGATGTGGTATATCTGGATTTCCAGAAAGCCTTCGACAACGTGCCACACAAAAGGTTGCTGCATAAGATAAAGATGCATGGCATTAAGGGGAAAATAGTAGCATGGATAGAGGATTGGTCAATTAATAGGAAGCAAAGAGTGGGGATTAATAGATGTTTCTCTGGTTGGTAATCAGTAGCTGTGGTGTCCCTCAGGGATCAGTTTTGGGCCCATAACTGATCACAATTTACATAGATGATTTGGAGTTGGGGACTAAGGGCAATATGTCCAAGTTTGCAGACGACACTAAGATAAGTGGGAAAGCAAAAAGTGCAGAGGATACTGGAAGTCTGCAGAGGGATTTGGATAGGCTAAGTGAATGGGCTAGGGTCTGGCAGATGGAATACAATGTTGACAAATGTGAGGTAATCCATTTTGGTAGGAATAACAGCAAAAGGGATTATTATTTAAATGATAAAATATTAAAACATGCTGCTGTGCAGCGAGACCTGGGTGTGCTAGTGCATGAGTCGCAAAACGTTGGTTTACAGGTGCAACAGGTGATTAAGAAGGCCCAATGGAATTTTGACCTTCATTGCTAGAGTGATGGAGTTTAAGACTAGGGAGCTTATGCTGCAATTTATAGGGTGATAGTGAGGCCACACCTGGAGTATTGTGTACTGTTTTGGTCTCCTTACTTGAGAAAGGACGTTCTGGCACTGTAGGGTGTGCAGAGGAGATTCAATAGGTTAATCCCAGAGCTGAAGGGGTTGGATTACGAGGAGAGGTTGAGTAGACTGGGACTGTACTCGTTGGAATTTAGAAGGATGAGGGGGGTGGGGGGAGGGATCTTATAGAAACATATAAGATTATGAAGGGAATAGATAGGATAGATGCGGGCAGGTTGTTTCCACTGGCGGGTGAAAGCAGAACGAGGTGGCATAGCCTCCAAATGAGGGGAAGTAGATTTAGGGCTGAGTTTAGGAGAAACTTCTTCACCCAAAGGTTTGTGAATCTATGGAATTCCTTGCCCAGTGAAGCAGTAGAGGCTCCTTAATTAAATGTTTTTAAGATAAAGATAGATAGTTTTTTGAAGAATAAAGGGATTGAGGGTTATGGTGTTCGGGCCGGAAAGTGGAGCCGAGTCCACAAAAGATCAGCCATGATCACATTGAATGGTGGAGCAGGCTCGAGGAGCCAGATGGCCTACTCCTGCTCCTAGTTCTTATGTTCTTATGTAACTTCTGCTTCAGAGGAAAGTGAATCTAATGTATTTCTAACAGCATGAATACTTGAAGATAGAAACTATGTGTTTTCTGCAGTAAGGTGGAAGGGAGTGGTGTGCAATATACTCCATCATTAAACGCTTTCTCCCCTTTCTCTCTTTACCACCCTCCTTTATTCTGTTTCTCTTTTGTTTCTATTGATATCGGGTGAAGATTTGATTAGCTGTGGGTCTCTTGAACAAGACATTCTTCTACATTTTTTCCAGTCAGCCACATGCTGCGACTGCGTTGCTTTTTGCAACCACAGCAAACATGATGAATAATTGGAAATTCCCAACACTAAAGGAGTCTCCTTGTTCAACAATTACTGCTTCTGTGCCCATTATTACTATTATACAGATACATGGTCAGATTATTGAAGACATGATTTGGGACGTCTTGCTGAAGTTCTTCAGGACAGTTTGAAGAACACACTTCGAATATTGTGAACAGTTCTCGTAACACAAAGATAGAAAGGATATTATTAACCTAGAAAGAGATCAGAAACGATTTGCTCGGCTGCTACCGGACTTGATGTTTTGAGTTAAACGGAGCGGTTGGATAGTCTGGAGCATGTTTCCTGGAGGCTAGGGATGATCTACCCCAGAATACTGAAGGAGGCTGGAGAGGAAATTGCTGAGGCCTTGACAGAAATCTTTGGATCCTCGCTGTCTTCAGGGGATGTCCCGGAGGACTGGAGAATAGCCAATGTTGTTCCTCTGTTTAAGAAGGGTGGCAGGGATAATCCCGGGAACTACAGGCCGGTGAGCCTTACTTCAGTGGTAGGGAAATTACTGGAGAGAATTCTTCGAGACAGGATCTACTCCCATTTGGAAGCAAATGGACGTATTAGTGAGAGGCAGCACGGTTTTGTGAAGGGGAGGTCGTGTCTCACTAACTTGATAGAGTTTTTCGAGGAGGTCACTAAGATGATTGATGCAGGTAGGGCAGTAGATGTTGTCTATATGGACTTCAGTAAGGCCTTTGACAAGGTCCCTCATGGTAGACTAGTACAAAAGGTGAAGTCACACGGGATCAGGGGTGAACTGGCAAGGTGGATACAGAACTGGCTAGGCCATAGAAGGCAGAGGGTAGCAATGGAGGGATGCTTTTCTAATTGGAGGGCTGTGACCAGTGGTGTTCCACAGGGATCAGTGCTGGGACCTTTGCTCTTTGTAGTATATATAAATGATTTGGAGGAAAATGTAACTGGTCTGATTAGTAAGTTTGCAGACGACACAAAGGTTGGTGGAATTGCGGATAGCGATGAGGACTGTCTGAGGATACAGCAGGATTTAGATTGTCTGGAGACTTGGGCGGAGAGATGGCAGATGGAGTTTAACCTGGACAAATGTGAGGTAATGCATTTTGGAAGGGCTAATGCAGGTAGGGAATATACAGTGAATGGTAGAACCCTCAAGAGTATTGAAAGTCAAAGAGATCTAGGAGTACAGGTCCACAGATCACTGAAAGGGGCTACACAGGTGGAGAAGGTAGTCAAGAAGGCATACGGCATGCTTGCCTTCATTGGCCGGGGCATTGAGTATAAGAATTGGCAAGTCATGTTGCAGCTGTATAGAACCTTAGTTAGGCCACACTTGGAGTATAGTGTTCAATTCTGGTCGCCACACTACCAGAAGGATGTGGAGGCTTTAGAGAGGGTGCAGAAGAGATTTACCAGAATGTTGCCTGGTATGGAGGGCATAAGCTATGAGGAGCGATTGAATAAACTCGGTTTGTTCTCACTGGAACGAAGGAGGTTGAGGGGCGACCTGATAGAGGTATACAAAATTATAAGGGGCATAGACAGAGTGGATAGTCAGAGGCTTTTCCCCAGGGTAGAGGGGTCAATTACTAGGGGGCATAGGTTTAAGGTGAGAGGGGCAAAGTTGAGAGTAGATGTACGAGGCAAGTTTTTTACGCAGAGGGTAGTGGGTGCCTGGAACTCGCTACCGGAGGAGGTAGTGGAGGCAGGGACGATAGGGACATTTAAGGGGCATCTTGACAAATATATGAATAGGATGGGAATAGAAGGATACGGACCCAGGAAGTGTAGAAGATTGTAGTTTAGTCGGGCAGTATGGTCGGCACGGGCTTGGAGGGCCGAAGGGCCTGTTCCTGTGCTGTACATTTCTTTGTTCTTTGTTTGTTCTTTGATCTTGACGTCGGCTATAAAATAATGAGGGGCACAGATGAAGTAGATTTTCCTAAGGTTAGTGGAATCCAAGCCTAGAGGGCATAGGTTTAATGGGAGAGAGGAGAGATTCAAAAGGGTCCAGAGGAACAATTGTTTCACACAGAGGGTGGTGAGTGTCTGGAACGAGCTGGCAGAGGCAGAAATAGAGGCGTCTGCAATTCTGCCTTTAAAATGCATTTACATAGATGTATGGAGAAGATGGGCATTTACATAGATATATGGAGAAGATGGGTATAGAGGAATATGACCAAATGTGGGCAATTGGACAGGCTTTGTGTAGTAAAACGGGGCTGCATGGACAAGTTAGGCGAAGGGCCTATTTCCATGCTGTAAACTTCGATGACCCTATGACCTGTCCCACCTTCCAGATCTGTGTCGCTGCAGATTCGAGCACACCGTCTAATGTCCAAATCGGTTTGAAATTTTGCTGTGGGGGTCTGCCTTCATTTTTCTTACCGACAGTGAACTTTGAGGGAATGAAAGTATCCGAGGAACAAGCAGGAAATTACACTGAGGCAGAAGCTCAGCTGTGATCAAACTGTATGTTGGGGCAGCAGTGATTGGCCGTGTCGTCTCCCTATGTTGTAATTTGCTATCAGTTCCAGTTGCCACAGCACTCGAAGCTCGCAGGTGAATATAACTGCAAGGTAAGATTTTTAAGTTATATCTCTCGAATAATTATTTCAATGTTCTGGGACACAGTTCAGTTATCTAGTCTGCACTGCCTGGGAGATTGGTGGAGGTGGAAACAACAGTGGCTTTGAAATGTCAATGCGAGAAACGACAGGAAATCAAATGCATGTCTCTGGGGAAAGGTCGATCGAGTGGGATTGAATGAACGGCTAATCTAAAGAGCCGCTGAGGTTAAACAGAATGAATGTCCTCCGTGTGTACTTCAAGCACTTTTAAATGTTTGGTCCCGTCTAGCTGTCAGATGATGTGCACCAACACCTTGAGTTTCCCGTCATTGTTACCCACCACGGCGAGTATGATCACGGTAATCATTTTTTTAAAATGGGCACATGCTTGAAACCGACGTCAGCTTTAGCTCACTGGTTACTTCACAGCATCAACCTAATTGTAAGTTCGGACCTGTCTCGCCGTGGGCGTGTTAATTGTTCCCAAAACATGTGTGTTGTATAAATAAAAGCAGCAGCACATTTATAATTAGAAGTGGGTGTATTTTGTTTAGAGGTTGCATTGATCTGTTTTGAAAAGGGGCTTTTGCCACGTGTTTACTTTCTAATCTCACACTGCGGAAACCCAAGTTCGATTCCAGCACTGTACACCTTGAAGGTGGTTTGTGGAGGAGCAGTTGTCAAGTGACAGTTAACCCGAGTCAATTCTTCAGTGTTTCCCTCCCCACCTCCTCCTCTAACCGAAAAAAAAGACAATCACGGTAAGGATCCCCGCCGAGTAAAGAGCAAGAGGGAGACTCGAGGGCAGGTTGAAGTGGAAAGAAGTAGAACTGTGACGTCACAGACTACAGTGAAAGAGCGCGAAGGAGAGCGGCGGAGACCCAGTGAAAGAGCGCGAGGAGAGCGGCGGGGACTCAGTGAAAGAGCGCGAGGTGAGCGGCGGGGACACAGTGAAAGAGCGCGAGGAGAGTGGCGGGGACACAGTGAAAGAGCGCGAGGAGAGCGGCGGGGACACAGTGTAAGAGCACGAGGAAAGCGGCGGGTCACAGCGAAAGAGCGCGAGGAGACTGGCGGGGACACAGTGAAAGAACGCGAGGAGAGCGGTGGGGACACAGTGTAAGAGCACGAGGAGAGCGGCGGGTACACAGTGAAAGAGCGCAAGGAGAGTGGCGGAAACTCAGTGAAAGAGCGCGAAGAGAGCGGTGGGGAAACAGTAAAAGAGCGTGAGGAGAGTGGCGGGGACACTGTGAAAGAGCGCGAGGAGAGCGGCGGGGACTCAGGGAAAGAGCACGAGGAGAGCGGCGGAGATACACGAGAAAAGAGCGCGAGGAGATCGGGTGGGACACAGTGAAAGAGCGCGAGGAGAGCGGCGGGGACACAGTGAAAGAGCGCCTGGAGAGCGGCGGCGAAACAGTGAAAGAGCTCGAGGATAGCGGCGGGGACTCAGTGAAAGAGCACGAGGAGAGCGGCGGGGACACAGTGAAAGAGCGCCAGGAGAGTGGCGGGGACACAGTGAAACAGCGCGAGGAGAGCGGCGGGGACTCAGTGAAAGAGCGCGAGGAGAGCGGTGGGGACAGACGAGAAAAGAGCGCGAGGAGAGCGGCTGGGACACCGTGAAAGAGCGCCAGGAGAGTGGAGGGAACACAATGAAAGAGCGCGAGGAGAGCGGCGGGGCACAGTGAAAGAGCGCCATGAGAGTGGCGGGGACACAGTGTAAGAGCGCGAGGAGAGCGGCGGGGACTCAGTGAAAGAGCGCGAGGAGAGCGGTGGGGACATACGAGAAAAGAGCGCGAGGAGAGCGGCTGGGACACCGTGAAAGAGCGCCAGGAGAGTGGAGGGAACACAATGAAAGAGCGCGAGGAGAGCAGCGGGGACACAGTGAAAGAGCGCCATGAGAGTGGCGGGGACACAGTGTAAGAGCGCGAGGAGAATGGCGGGGACTCAGTGAAAGAGCGCAAGGAGAGCGGTGGGGACAGTCGAGAAAAGAGCGCGAGGAGAGCGGCTGGGACACCGTGAAAACGCGCCAGGAGAGTGGAGGGAACACAATGAAAGAGCGCGAGGAGAGCGGCGGGGACACAGTGAAAGAGCGCCATGAGAGTGGCGGGGACACAGTGAAAGAGCACGAGGAGAGCGGCGGGTCCACGTTGTAAGAGCGCGAGGAGAGCGGCGGGGACTCACTGAAAGAGCGCGAAGAGAGCGGCGGGGACACACTGGAAAAGAGCGCGAGGAGAGCGGCTGGGACACAGTGAAAGAGCGCGAGGAGAGCGGCGGGGACACAGTGAAAGAGCGCGAGGAGAGCGGCAGGGACACAGTGAAAGAGCACGAGGAGAGCGGCGGGGACTCAGTGAAAGAGCACGAGGAGAGCGGCGGGGACACACTGAAAGAGCGCGAGGAGAGCGACGGGGACACAGTGAAAGAGCGCGAGGAGAGCGGCAGGGACACAGTGAAAGAGCACGAGGAGAGCGGCGGGGACTCAGTGAAAGAGCACGAGGAGAGCGGCGGGGACACACTGAAAGAGCGCGAGGAGCGCGACGGGGACTCAGTGAAAGAGCGCGTGGAGAGGGGTGGGGACACAGTGACAGTGCGCGAGGAGAGCGGCGGGGACACAATGAAATAGCGCGAGGAGAGCGGCGGGGACTCACTAAAAGAGCGCGTGGAGAGCGGCGGGGACACAGTGACAGAGCGCGAGGAGAGCGGCGGGGACACAGTGAAAGAGCGCGAGGAGAGCGGCGGGCTCACAGTGAAAGAGCGCGAGGAGAGCGGCAGGGAGACAGTGAAAGAGCGCGAGGAGAGCGGCGGGGACACAGTGAAAGAGCGCGAGGAGAGCGGCGGGCTCACAGTGAAAGAGCGCGAGGAGAGCGGCAGGGAGACAGTGAAAGAGCGCGAGGAGAGCGGCGGGGACACAGTGAAAGAGCGCGAGGAGAGCTGCGGGGACTCAGTGAAAGAGCGCTAAGAGAGTGGCGGGGACTCAGTGAAAGAGCACGAGGAGAGCGGCGGGGACACAGTGAAAGAGCACGAGGAGAGCGGCGGGGACTCAGTGAAAGAGCGCGAGGAGGGCGGCGGGAACTCAGTGAAAGAGCGCGAGGAGTTTGGCGTGGACACAGGATGAAGGTGCAGGTAGTATGGAGGATGTGGGGAGGCTGCAGAAAGATTTAGACAGTTTAGGAGAGTGGTCCAAGAAATGGCTGATGAAATTAAACGTGGGCAAGTGTTGCACTTTGGAAAAAAGAATAGAGGCATGGACTATTTTCTAAACGGTGACAAAATTCATAATGCTGAAGTGCAAAGGAACTTGGGAGTCCTAGTCCAGGGTTGTCTAAAGGTAAACTTGCAGGTTGAGTCCGTAATTAAGAAAGCAAATGCAATGTTGTCATTCATCTCAAGAGGCTTGGAATACAATAGCAGGGATGTACTTCTGAAGCTTTTTCAAAGTTTAGTTAGGCCCCATTTAGAAGACTGTGAGCAATGCTGGGCCCCACACCTCGGGAAGAACATACTGGCACTGGAGCGTGTCCAGCGGAGATTCACACGGATTATCCCAGGAATGGTATGCCTAACATACAATGAATGTCTGATGATCCTGGTATTATATTCATTGGAGTTTAGGAGGTTGAGGGGAGATCTAATAGAAATTTACAAGATAATAAATGGCTTAGATAGGGTGGATATAGGGAAGTTGTTTCCATTAGCAGGGGAGACTAGGACCCGGGGGCACAGCCTTAGAAAAAAAGGAAATCACTTTAGAACAGAGATGAGGAGAAATTTCGTCAGCCAGAGAGTGGTGGGTCTGTGGAATTCATTGCCACAGAGGGCGGTGGAGGCCGGGACGTTGAGTGTCTTTAAGACAGAATTTGATAAATTCTTGATTTCTCGAGGAATTGAGGGCTATGGAGAGAACGGGTAAATGGAGTCGAAATCATCCATGATTGAATGGTGGAGTGGACTCGATGGGCCGAATGGCCTTACTTCCACTCCTATGTCTTATGGTCATGGTCTTATGAAAGAGCGCGAGGAGAGCGGCGGGAACACAGTGAAAGGGCGCGAGGAAAGCGGCGGGGACTTAGTGAAAGAGCGCGAGGAGAGTGGCCGGGACACAGTGAAAGAGCGCGAGGAGAGCGGTGGGGACTCAGGCTGAAAGAGCGCGAGGAGAGCGGCGGGGACTCAGTGAAAGAGCACGAGGAGAGCGGCGGGGACACAGTGAAAGAGCGCGAGGAGAGTGGCCGGGACACAGTGAAAGAGCGCGAGGAAAGCGGCGGGGACACAGTTAAAGAGCGCGAGGAGAGGGGCGGGGACACAGTGAAAGAGCGTGAGGAGAGCGGCGGGGACACAGTGAAAGAGCGAGAGGAGAGCGGCGGGGACACAGCTGCCTGAGAAGCGACCTTCAGATTTTCGGCGGGAGCAGTGGCCAGGGGTCTGTCAGGAAGGTAAGTTTTCAACTTAAAAAACCTACCTTGAAGAGTGACATCACAGCAAAGCAGTGGCCTGATTGGCTGGTAAGGAAAGTGCTCCAATTAGCAACAGCTGGGAGAAATTTAATTCTCCGTGTTTTGGTAAGTGTTGTGATTGGTAAGTAAAATCTTTATTCCTTTCACTTATTCATTATTTGATGTTATATTTGTAATCAGTTAAGGTAAAGTGTAAAAATGGCAGGAGATCCCAGACGCGTGTTATGTCCTCGTGCTCAATGAGGGAGTTCAGGGACGCGGCCGATGCCCCTGACTCCTTCATGTGCGGGAAGTGTGTCCAGGTGCAGCTCTTGTTAGACCGCGTGACGGCTCTGGAGCTGCGGATGGACTCCCTTTCGAGGATCCGCGATGCTGAAGAGGTCGTGGATAGCACGTTTAGAGATTTGGTCATACCGCAGAATAGGATTGGTGAGGGAGGCAAGGAATGGGTGACCAAAAAGGCAGAGAAAGAGCAGGAAGGCAGTGAGGTGTGCTCTGCGGTCATCTCCTTTTAAAACAGAGATACCGCTTTGGATCCTGTTGGGGGAGATGACTCACGAGGAGAAGGCAGTAGCAGCCAGGCTCATGGCACCGTGGCTGGCTTTGCTGCACAGAAGGGCGGGAAAAAGACTGGCAGGGCTATAGTCATAGGGATTCAATCGTATGTGGAGTAGACAGGCGTTTCTGTAGTCGAAAACGAAACTCCCGAATGACATGATGCCTCCCGGGTGCACGAGTCAGGGGTTTCTCAGATCGGCTGCAGGCCATACTGAAGGGTGAGGGTGAACAGCCAGTTGTCGTGGTGCATATAGGCACCATCGATATAGGTAAAAAACGGGATGAGTCCTACAATCAGAATTTAGGCAGTTAGGAGATAAGTTAAAAAGCAGGACCTCAAAGGTAGTAATCTCAGGATTGCTAAAAGTGCCACGGGACAGTCAGAGTGGAAATTCAAGAATAGTCAGAAGGAATAGTGGCTTGAGAGATGGGGCAGGAGGGAGGGGTTCAGATTTTTGTGACATTGGAACCGGTTCTGGGTGTTAAGTAATGGGTTACGAGACATTGCAATTAGTTGTCTCATTTATGTTCAGTATCCATTAATTCACACTAATATGTAAAGCGGCTTCAGATGGCCTCTGTCAGTTGATGTATAGTTAAGGTTTTGTACAAAGGCTGTTGGAACGAAATAAATGGGTGTTTGTGAAAAAGGGACGGAACTTTAGACTCTTCAAATCACAGCAACTAAAACGTCAAACAATTGGTAGCAGAGGATGGTTTGCTGTGTAAATGAGAAGGGTTGGAAGATACAACTTTTCCAGGTCAAACCAAGAGTGAGTGAGAAAAAAAAGGATATATGGCTGAACCGAGGATAAAGATGGCTGGATATGACTATCCTCCCTTGTTTTCTGGAAGGGAATCGTACGACCAATGGAGAAGTGCAGTCGTTATGTGGACGAAGGTAATTGCTTTGGGAAAGAGAAAACAAGGTATGACATTGGCTCTTTCTCTACCATATGGCAGTAAAACCCGAAACAAAGTGCTTTCTGAGCTGGAATTGGAAGAGTTAGACTCAGAAGAATGTCTGGAGAGTTTATTACATTATATGGATACGATTTATAAGAAAGATGACTTGTTAAGTGCGTATGAAGCATGGTCGGATTTTGATAAGTTCTGGAAAATGGAGATTATCTTCATGGAAGATTATATAATGGAATTGGGCAGACTACATAAAAGGCTGCAGAAACACAACCTGTAATGTCCACAGTCTGTTGGCCTTTAAATTACGTGACTATGCTAGAGTGAGCAACATGGATAGTCTCCTGATTTTGACAGGAGTTCAGTTTACTGATAAGGATACCTTATTCGAACAGATGACAAAAGCTTTACAAAAGTTTCTAGGGAAACATTCGATTCCGATGGCTCTGATGACCCAAATAGGTCAGCCTGCAATAAGGCAGAATATGGAAGATACATTACTAATAGGATGGCGAAGTCGTATGGTTACGAACAGGGCTCAAGACTATAGAAGGAGACCGAGACAAGGAAATTATGAAGACAGAATCCCAGATAGAACCTACAATAGGAAGATGAACTCCAGAAATGCACGGGGCATGATACATCGATGTTTTCGATGTGACTCTCAATACCATGATGCTTTTAACTGTCCAACTCGTTATGATAGAGTGTTTGAAGCGACACATGACACGGAAGAGTCAGAAGAAGAAAATGATAGTGAACAGAAAGAAGGCATTGTCCTATTGACAAGCAGGTTTACGCCGGTATTGATGGTGTTGGTTGCAGGATCCTTCAACTGTGCTGTATTGGACAGTGCCTGCACATCTACTGTCCGTGGAATTGACTGGGTAAAATGTTACATGGACTCTTTGAATGCTGAACATCGTAACAAGGTTAAGGAATTTGAAAGTTCCACAAGTTTCAGGTTTGGGGATGATAATATTCTGAAGTCGTTGAAAAGAGTGGTGATCCCTTGCAATATTGCCGGAGTGAATCATTTCATTAGCACGGATGTTGTATCAAGTGAGATACCTTTGCTTCTGAGCAGACCGTTGATGAAGAAAGCACACATGAAACCGGATATGGAACAGGATAAGGCAACCGTTTTTGGAAAGACGGTGGACGTACAATTAATACAGTCGGGACACTATTGTATTCCATTACTGACAAATAATATTACAAGTAGAGTGGTTAAGGATGTGTTAATGGCAGTTGAAAATGGGACTTTAGATGATAAAAAGCTTGTGGTATTAAAACTGCATAGGCAATTTGCACATCCGTCTACTTGGAGGCTGAAAAAATTATAACAGGATGCAGGGGTAAGGGATGACGACTATACTAAACTGATAGAACGGGTTCGTACCGCTGTGAAGTATGTAGGAAGTACAGAAGGACACCAGCACGACCGATAGCAACCCTACCTTTGGCCAGGTAATTTAACGACATTGTGGCCATGGACCTTCAGATCTGGGATGAAGCAAATAATATATTTATTTTGCATTTCGTAGATTTAGCAACCAGATTTAGTCAATCAACGCTTGTACGAAGTAAAGAAAAGAGAGTAATCCTGGATCAAATCGTGGAAAAATGGATAGGGACAGGAATGGGTCCACCGGCAAACTCCTTACGGACAATGGGGGAGAATTTGCTAATGATGAGTTTAGGGATATATGTGAAAACATGAATATCAGAGTTATAAATACGGCTGCAGAAAGCCCATTTAGTAATGGTGTCTGTGAAAGAAATCATGCTGTCAACGATGGCATGCTTCGGAAAATTTTGGCAGATCGACCAAATTGCAGGCTAAATTCAGCTTTAACATGGGCAGTACATGCAAAGCATTCATTGCAGACGGTTGGGGGCTATAGTCCTTGTCAATTAGTGTTTGGTAGAAATCCAAAATGCCGTCCATTTTGGATGATCAGCCTCCAGATTGGGAGGGAACTACATTTAGCTCTGGTTTTGCTGAACATTTAAATGCATTACATAGCAGTAGAACAGCTTTTTTGGAAGCAGAAGTCACTGAAAGAATTCGCAGAGCTTTAAGACATAACATACGGTCATCAGATGCCGTTTTTCAGCAAGGAAGCATGGTATACTATAAGAGAGACAGTTCTAATGAATGGAAAGGCACAGGGAAGATCATAGGCATAGATGGCAAAACAATTATTTTGCAACATGGTAATCAAACTATTAGGGTACATTCATCAAGGATAATGGGTACAGATTAAAATGTTCAAATTTAGACAGAGCAGTCAGACATCACGAGGAACCAGAGTCATCTGGGACGCATGTGTTACAGAACTATGAGGACCAATTAACTGAAATAGACAGGGTTTCTATGGAGGAACACAACACTGCTGATGAATTAGAACACGCCATTTTTCCGAAAGGGCAACTGCCAAAAGTTGGTACAGAAGTGACATACTTGCCTGAAGGGTCTATTCAATGGAATGATGCAACTGTTATTAGTAGAACAGGGAAGGCCACTGGGAAGTATAAACATGGGTTGATTGTACAGCATTCAGGGGACGGAGTCAAGACAATGAATTGGGAAAACCAAGTTCAAAAATGGAGGGCACAGAAACGCAAGGAACAAGCAAAGAACAAAGAAATGTACAGCACAGGAACAGACCCTTCGGCCCTCCAAGCCCGTGCCGACCATGCTGCCCGACTAAACTACAATATTCTGCACTTCCTGGGTCGGTATCCCTCTATTCCCATCCTATTCATGTATTTGTCAAGATGCCCCTTGAATGTCAGTATCGTCCCTGCTTCCACTACCTACTCCGGTAGCGAGTTCCAGGCACCCACTGCCCTCTATGTAAAAACTCTTGCCTCGCACATCTACTCTAAACCTTGCTCCTCTCACCTTAAACCTATGCCCCCTAATAATTGACCCCTCTACCCTGTGGAAAAGCCTCTGACTATCCACTCTGTCTATGCCCCTCATAATTTTGTAGACCTCTAACAGGTCGCCCCTCATCCTCCGTCGTTCCAGTGAGAACAAACCGAGTTTACTCAACCGCTCCTCATAACTAATGCCCTCCATAACCGGGCAACATTCTGGTAAATCTCTTCTGCAACCTCTCGAAAGCCTCCACATCCTTCTGGTAGTGTGGCCACTAGAATATAACATGATACTCCAAGTGTGGCCTAACTAAGGTTCTATACAGCTGCAACATGACTTGCCAATTCTTATACTCAATGCCCCGGCCAGTGAAGGCAAGCATGCCGTATGCCTTCTTGACTCCCTTCTCCACCTGTGTTGCCCCTTTCAGTGACCTGTGGACCCGTACTCCTAGACCTCTCTGACTTTCAATACTCTTGAGGGTTCTACCATTCACTGTATGTTCCCTTCCTGCATTAGACCTTCCAAAATGCATTTCCTCACATTTGTCCGGATTAAACCCCATCTGCCATCTCTCCGCCCAAGTCTCCAAACAATGTAAATCCTGCTGCATCCTCTGACAGTCCTCATCGCTATCGACAATTCCACTAACCTTTGTGTCGTCTGCAAACTTACTAATCAGACCAGTTACATTTTCCTCCAAATCATTTATATATACGACCAACAGCAAAGGTCCCAGCACTGATCACTGCGGAACACCACTGGTCACAGCACTCCAATTAGAAAAGCATCCGTCCATTGCTATGCTCTGCCTTCTATGACCTAGCCAGTTCTGTATCCACCTTGCCAGCTCACCCCTGATACCGTGTGACTTCACGTTTTGTACTAGTCTACCATGAGGGACCATCTCAAAAGCCTTACTAAAGTCCATATAGACCACAGCCACTGCCTACCTGCATCAATCATCTTTGTGACCTCCTCGAAAAACTCTATCAAGTTATTGAGACACCACCTCCCCTTCACAAAACCATGCTGCCTCTCACTGATACGTCCATTTGCTTCCAAATGGGAGTAGATCCTGTCTCGAAGAATTCTCTCCAGTAATTTCCCTACCACGAAAGTAAGGCTCACCGGCCTGTAGTTCCCTGGATTATCCTTGCTACCCTTCTTAAACAGAGGAAAAACATTGGCTATTCTCCAGTCCTCCGGGACATCACGTGAAGACAGTGAGGATCCAAAGATTTCTGTCAAGGACTCAGAAATTTCCTCTCCAGCCTCCTTCAGTATTCTGGGGTAGATCCCATCAGGCCCTGGGGACTTATCTACATTAATATTTTTGAAGACACCCAACACCTCGTCTTTTTTGATCTCAATGTGACGCAGGCTATCTACACACCCTTCTCCAGACTCAACATCTACCAATTCCTTCTCTTTGGTGAATACTGATGCAAAGTATTCATTTAGTACCTCGCCCATTTCCTCTGGGCCAACCCTTTCCCTGGCTACACTCTTGCTTTTTATGTGCGTGTTAAATCCTTGGGATTTTCCTTAATTCTATTTGCCAATGGCTTTTCGTGACCCCTTCTAGCCCTCCTGACTCCTTGCTTAAGTTCCTTCCTACTTTCCTTACATTCCACACAGGCTTCGTCTGTTCCCAGCCTTTTAGCCCTGACAAATGCATCCTTTTTCTTTTTGACGAGGCCTACAATATCACTCCTTATCGAAGGTTCCCGAAAATTGCCGTATTTATCCTTCTTCCTCACAGGAACATGCCGGTCCTGAATGCTTTTCAACTGACACTTGAAAGCCTCCCACATGTCAGATGTTGATTTGCCCTCAAACATCCGCCCCCAATCGAGGTTCTTCAGTTCCCGCCCAATGTTGTTATAATTAGCCTTCCCCCAATTTAGCACATTCACCCTAGGAACACTCTTATCCTTTCCACCAGCACTTTAAAACTTACTGAAATGTGGTCACTGTTCCCGAAATGCTCTCCTACTGAAACTGCTACCACCTGGCCGGGCTCATTCCCCAATACCAGGTCCAGTACCGCCCCTTCCCTGGTTGGATTATGTACATATTGTTTTAAGAAGCCCTCCTGGATGCTCCTTACAAACTCTGCCCGCCTACGCCCCTGGCACTAAGTGAATCCCAGTCAATATTGGGGAAGTTGAAGACTCCCATCACCACAACCTTGTTGTGTTTACTCTTTTCCAAAATGTCTACCTACCTGCTCCTCTATCTCCCGCTGTCTGTTGCGTGGCCTGTAGTAAACCCCCAACAATTGTGACTGCACCCTTCTTCTTCCTGATCTCTACCCATATAGCCTCACTGCCCTCTGAGGTGTCCTCCTGTAGTACAGCTGTGATATCCACCCTAACCAGTCGCGCAACTCCGCCACCCCGTCTACATCCTCCTCTATCCCGCCTGAAACATCTAAATCCTGGAACGTTTAGCTGCCAATCCTGCCCTTCCCTCAACCAGGTCTCTGTAATGGCTACAAGATCATAGTTCCAAGTACTAATCCAAGCTGTAAGTTCATCTGCCTTATCCGTAATACTTCTTGCATTAAAACATATGCACTTCAGGCCACCTGACCCGCTGTGTTCAGCAACTTCTCCCTGTCTGCTCTGCCTCAGAGCCACACTGTCCCTATTCCCTAGTTCTCCCTCAATGCTCTCACCTTCTGACCTATTGCTCCCGTGCCCACCCCCCCGCCATACTAGTTTAACCCGCCCGTGTGACACTAGCAAACCTCGCGGCCAGGAGATTTATGCCTCTCCACTTTAGATGCAACCCGTCCTTCTTTTCTGGGTCACAACTGCCCAGGAAGAGCTCCCAGTGGTCCAGATAAGGGAAACCCTCCCTCCTACACCAGCTGTTTAGCCACGTGTTTAGCTACTCCAGCTTCCTATTTCTTGCCTCACTGGCACGTGGCACAGGGAGTAATCCCGAGATTACAACCCTAGAGGTCCTGTCTTTTAACTTTCTGCCTAGCTCCCTGAACTCCTGCTGCAGGACCTCATGCCCCTTCCTGCCTATGTCGTTAGTACCAATGTATACAACGACCTCTGCCTGTTTGCCCTCCCCCCTTCACGATGTCTCCGTTCGGAGACATCCTGGACCCTGGCACCAGGGAGGCAACATAGCATCCTGGAGTCTCTTTCACGTCCACAGAAGCGCCTATCTGTGCCCCTGACTATAGAGTCCCCTGTTACTATTGCTCTTCTGCGCTTTGACCCTCCCTTCTGAACATCGGAGCCAGCCGTGGTGCCACTGCTCTGGCTGCTACTGTTTTCCCCTGATAGGCTATCCCCCCCCCCCCCCCGACAGTATCCAAATGGGTATACCTGTTCGAGAGGGGGACAACCACATGTGATTCCTGCACTGACTGCCTGCCCTTTCTTGTGGTCACCCATTTCTCTGCCTGCACCTTGGGTGTGACCACATTTATATGACTGCGATCTATGACGCTTTCCGCCACCTGCATGCTCCCAGGTGCATCCAATTTCTGCTCCGACCGAACCATGAGGTTTGTGAGGAGCTCCAGTTGGGTGCACTTTCTGCAGATGAAGCCACCCGGGACGCTGTAAGCCTCCCGGACCTGCCACATCTCACAGTCAGAGCACTGCACCCCTCTAACTGACATTGCGTCAATTAATTTGTAAATTAAAGTTAAAAGGTAAAATTTAAACATTTTTGTGACTGTTAACTATCTGTTTCCTAGCACTAGATTTCTACTATAAATGTGAAAGCTAAATACACTACTCTCCGATCTCTGGCTTAGATGCCCCTCTAAATTATAATTAAGTAATTATGTCTAATTAGTTACCAATGCTTAATTGTTTTTAATTTAGTGTAGATTCCCAACCAGCCACTCAGGTCACAGCTTTTCTGTGATGCCACTTCAGTTACCTCCCCCCCCCCCCCCACACACACACACACACGCAATTTGAAAAGGTAATAAAACTTAAAATGAGTAAAAGTCACTTACTTACCTTCTGAGGGTGCCAGATGTTCTCAGGTTCTCTCCCTGCTGATTAAAAGTTACAGGCCAGAAGAAAGAGAGATCAAAACGTCCATTGATGTAACATTCCTACCGACTGTTCTCTGATTCGGAAACATTGTTGCATCATTCCAATCCATTGTTCTCACATTCACAGCCATTGTTGTAACATGCCAGGCTGTGAATGTCAGATTTCAATGTCTCCGCTCACACCCTCTGGAGCTGCTTATCTCTCTCAGATGCCGAAGTGATGCTGCCAAAGAGATTATGGGAGAACAACTTTGAAAGGAGTCTCGTTTTAAAGAAAGTGGACTCTCTCAAGGGAAACAAGTTGGGTCCACGGAGACTGATCCGATTACCATTACCTAAAATAGCAGGTAGTAGTAATTCAGTGACACAAGGAAATTCTCTGGGGTCCTGGGTTTGAATCCAACCAGGGCAATTGGAGGGATTAAATCCAATATATATCTAGAATAAAATGCCGAACGATGACCATGAAACCATTTTCGATTGTGATTAAAACCCAGCTGGTTCACTAATGTCCATCAGGGAATAATAACAACCTGAGCAGTGGAACAATCAGGTGCAGTTAACTATTTTCAGTGAGAAAGGATTTGCATCAGACATTGACTAAAATCTAACAAACAGCCTGGATATCACAGTGACGCCGAGGAATTGAGTTTTGTACATTGAACGAGATGAACAAGAAAGGAGAGGCTGATAATCATTGTAGCAATCTCTGCATTGCCAACTGTGGTGAGTTTCTAGAGATCACAGTTCTGGACAATATTATTCGTTCTGACAAGACATGCGCAACACAAATCGTGCCAGATTGACGAATGCGTTGGTCTCACATGCAGGCCATGATGGCCAGAAAGCTTGGGAATCTGTTGATCCTCCTGACTGAACACACACTGTAACCTGGCTCCTTCACCATTTAACCCGAGCACGGCAAAGAGAAACTCAGGCCACCGGGATCGCCCCCGAAAATGGCAAACTCTTGTTGCTCTAATTCAGGGACATAGGACAATCTGGAGAATGACGGAGGACACAGAGAGATAATAATAAAGCTACATTCCTCTCCCTATCTCGAGAAAAGAGTCATGGTGGAACCACAAGCAGCAGACATCCCGCGCCACCAGCCAGACCAGGACTAGCGTCAACCGGCCGGAGTTCTAATTGTGACCTAATAGTTCGAATTCAGTTATTTCCGAGACTCTGACGAAACTAAACATTATTCACAAGTTGCTGAGAAAAGTCTCCAGCACTCGGACGGGCCTGAAGGAGATGGAAGAACCCAGTATGCATGAAAGAAGAACCTTCGTAGTTTTGAGAAGCGCTCGCCCCTGTCTCAATCTACACACGTCCCTCTTTGTAATCAATAACGGTCTCTGGCCTGTGCAGCATCAAATGTGAGAATATAGGGCACCTCCTAGTGAACGATTAAGTAGGAGGCATCCAGCCAAATGCCTCTGGGATACTGGAGGATCGCGCACCACTTGGTTCATACAAAGGAAAATCATGTTGAACGGTGTCTACGGTCACTTGTAAAAACGTGGAGAAACTGACCCTTTAGAGTTTCGACTGGAAGTCATATTGATTTTCCATTCTGCTCTCTTGAGTGATTCTTCCCGAGGACAGAACACATCCTAGGCTTCGAGCGAATGTGAAAGTTCAGTTTATCCTTTATTGTTTGATAAATTGATGGAGAGTTAAAGATATAATCCCCGATTCCTGTGTCTAACTACACGGACCAAATGTGTGCCGTGGGTAAACTCTGCTTTCAGAAAGATAACCTGTCAGGGTGACCATTAGTGCAACAAGTGTTTGGAATCGAGAGCGGGTTTCAGCGCAACTCAAACATGATAGCAGCAGATTGTCAGCAGAGGTCGCTGTAGAGGGCTGGACCCAAGCTTCAGAAAGAATATGGGTTCCCCAAGGGATCACAAGAAAAATTGCTGAAAGTAATTAGCGGATTAGTGGGGCAGGGAGTCCTACTTCCCGTATTCTCAGCAAATAATTCACCCATCTGGCCAGTTAAGACGCCGCATGAATCCTGGCCCCTAAGTATCCAAAATTGAATAACACAACCCCTTTGACCTCCCTCACGGTAGTGAGCACTGCCGAAATATTGATATAACGAACAACACAAGCCCGAAATGTTACTGTTTTAGATGTTGGTCAATTTCTTTAAGAAAGGAACCCCGGCACAAATTCACCTTCACCGTCCTGGTTCGTCAGTCCACCTGCACATGTTTACCGCAGGGATTTCACAATATTGCCATATTCCAAACCCAACATTTTAATTCAATATGAAGACGGCCTTATCCTCCAAAACGTACCGAGAGAGCAACACAGATATCCGCGATGATTTGCAAGGCCTTCTCGACATCCTGGGACAAAACGTTAAGCCAAAGTGCTGATATTATGGAAAGCCGGGTCACCAACTGAGGCGCTATGGTGACCTGGACGAATCGCAAGATAGAAAGCAAAAGGCTGTTGACCACCTGACAATTCCCGTTACCATCGATTGAAAACTCTTAACGTTCAATTTTAGGATTGTTACAACATTGCTGAAACCACATGGACAGTTTTGCAACAAAAAGCGTCACCGTTGTCTGATCTAATAAAAAAGAACTCCCATTGGAAGGGGACTGACCTGTTCACATAGGCCATTCGTGAACTAAAAAGACATTGACTCAGGAGCCAGCCATACAAACAGAATCCAGAATTACCTTTTGACATTCCGGTTGTGGCGATGGACGATACTATTTCTGATTCTTACGTCGATAGAATATAGAACATGGAAAAATACAGCACAGAGCAGGCCCCTTGGCCCACTATGTGGTGCCGAACCTTTGTCCTAGATTACTCATAGATTATCATAGCATTTTCAGTACAGAAGGAGGCCATTCGGCCCATCGAGTCTGCATCGGCTCTTGGAAAGAGCACCCTACCCAAGGTCAACACCTCCACCCTATCCCCATAACCCATTAACCCCACCCAACACTAAGGGCAATTTTGGTCACTATGGGCAATTTATCATGGCCAAACCACCTAACCTGCACAACGTTGGACTGTGGGAGGAAACGAGAGCACCCGCAGGAATCCCACGCACACACGGGGAGGATGTGCAGACTCCGCACAGACAGTGACCCAAGCTGGAATCGAACCTGGGACCCTGGAACCCTGAAACAATTGTGCTAGCCACAATGCTACCGTGCTGCCCTTAAGAACAAATGTATCTACACTAGATCATTCTACCGTAATCCATGTACCTATCCAATAGCCGCTTGAAGGTCCCTCATTTTTCCGACTCCACTACTTTGCCAAGCAGTGCATTCCATGCCCCACTACTCTCTGGGTAAAGAACCTTACCTCTGGCATCCCCCCTGTATCTTTCACCATTCACCTTAAATTTATGTCTGCTTGTAATGGTTTGTACCACCCGGGGAAAAAGTATCTGACTGTCTACTCTATCTATTCCCCTGATCACCTTCTAAACCTCTAGCAAGTCGCCTCTCATCATTCTCCGTTCTAATTAGAAAAAGTCTAGCACCCTCAACCTTTCCTCGCAAGACCTGCTCTCAATTCCAGGCAGCAACCTGGTAGATCTCCTTTGCACCTTTTCCAAAGCTTCCCCATGCGTGCTAAAATGAGGCGAGCAGAACTGTACACAGTACTCCAAATATGGCCTTACGAAGGTTTTGTACAGCCGCATCATCACCTCACGGCTCCTACTTTCAATCCCTCTGTTAATGAACGCTAGCACACCATTGGCCTTCTTCACAGCTCTATCCACTTGAGTGGCAACTTGCAATGATCTATGAACAGAGACCCCAAGATATCTCTGCTCCTCTAGGCATTTTCCACATTTGAACGCCACATACTGGCAGTTTCCTGGGCAGTCCAATTGATTACCCATGTAATTAGCACTAATCCACTCACTATCTCAGCAGTACAGAGTCCCCTCCAATTATTATTAGATGGACGCATAAGAGATGGAATTCTAAGTCAGGATCACAAAGCCCGATGAATGTTAAAGTTACAAGGGAAGGACATTCCTGTTAACAGACGTATTACAATCACTTTCCTAGCAGAAATCAGTAATAGCGGGGAAGCGCTGGACTGTCAGTGTGTGGCAGCACCCTGTCCCAGTGGACTACATCTGCCAAAATAAAACAGGGAGGTAGGGGTAGTGTCCAATAGCCCGGTAGAAACCAGAGAGCAACAGACAGACACAAACACCCACTAAAACATCTAATAGAGGGATCCTCGAATGAGGATGTAGAGAGGGAATTTCGGATGTGGTAATCATACGGTAAACAGTCAAGGGCAGGTGTTAGAGGCAAGAACATTGAACTTACCCAGTGCCATGAGGGCTCATAGTGTCTGATGAACAGTAGTAACATTTGCAGTCACCTACTCGGATCACTCCCCCCCCCCCCCCCCCTACCCACCCACTCCAAACCACATGATATTGTTTCAGATAGCATGTATGTTTCTCATGGACTGACTGACTTTTTGCGGATAAGTGAAGCTGGAGTATTTGTGTTAATGGATGAACAGTCTCTCCCGTCGACCACCTTACTAAAATATGTAATCTAGAACGCCCACGGAGGACAAAGTGGGGTAATTAAGGTAAAGATTCGCGATAGACCCTCGCCAGCAGGCAATCTAAATGCAGATGAGTGTGCTCCGCAAGAGGCCAGTTTGCTGCCCCGGTATTGGCAGGCTCGATTTGAGGGGCATTTTCAATTCTAAATGAACAATTTGTTTTCAAACCCATTCGAACCCATTCTCATCATCATTGAAGAAGCAGAAAAACAGGTTAAACATCAGGGAGGGTCTAGGTCTTCAAAATGGAAGATGCGTGTTGCCAACCCTAGATTGTAAGTAAGTAATAAATCAATTTATTGCGGATTGGGATAATCATGGAATAGCAAGAACTGTAGACAGAATGAAGAACTTATGTTGGAGGAATATTTTGATAAATATATAAAGCATTACATTGAAAAGTGCTTGATATGTGCCCGGAGGCACATTGACCGATACGATCATACGATCAGATATTCAGGCGCATGTCGAATTTGCAAATTTATTTTGTGGATGATCTTGCGCTTTGTTGAGAGTTGGGAGGTGGAGGGGGTTACACATATATATGCCAGCAACCAATGATTCTTTCAACAAATTGGTCGAAGCATTTCCCTCAAAAGCCAAAACCACAACTGTGACGGCCGATAAACATGAACGCCATGTATTCGCCCAGTAAAAACTTTCCAACGTATGTTGGATCTCATCAATGTTCACACTTTACATGCAAACTGTCATGACCGTATTGGAAATTCACCGAAACTGTCACATTTCGTCCCTCCCACAGTCAAGTGGATCGTGGAACATGGGAAGAAAATCTTGAAATCCATGAATCATGGTTTAGCTGGTTTAGGCTGGTTTAGCACACTGGGCTAATTCGCTGGCTTTTAAAGCAGACCAAGGCAGGCCAGCAGCACGGTTCGATTCCCGTACGAGCCTCCCCGAACAGGCGCCGGAATGTGGCGACTAGGGGCTTTTCACAGTAACTTCATTGAAGCCTACTCGTGACAATAAGCAATTTTCATTTCATTTCATTCAGAAGAAAATGTACATTCCCGTGCATGGCAAGCCGTGTCGCCTTTGTATCTAATGTATGTACGAGTTTCTATATACGGACTGACTGGATTCACTGCACATGACTTCATGCCGTGGTGATCTATTAACCGAATAAAGACACTGACGTGGCCGGAATTGTCATCTATCAGTCACGAAAACAGCGAGGATCTGATCTCTTTCAGAGGTCATGGATCAATGGTGAGTATTTATTGGTGTAAATAAGATGTTTGATGTTTTTTAGTTCATATGTGGTCATTAATATGTCTCCAGAAATGTAACTCTAAAGAAAATACAGTTTTTCATCAGGTTTCAGAAGATGATGTCAGGGAACCGAGGCTGAAGCTGCTCTGTGACATGTGTCAGCAGAACACATGGTGGTTGATGATGATATTCATTATCCTGCGCAATGGTGAATCATTTCAGCGTACCCCATCAATGTTAGATATCAGGAAGTTTGGTTTATTGCAATGATCTCTGCGGTCCTCTTACAATTGGTCTGGAATTTATCTTCACTCTCCTGTCTCTCAGTCTCCTCCGCACTCTCATCCTCAACTCTCTCTCCTACCTTCAGTCCTACACTTTCTCTGTCTCTCCTTCAGCATTAAAAAGACGAGCGGAATGGCGCGAGCAGGTACCATTTCAAATTCGATCATAAATGATAAGAAAAAGCCGAAGCTCCAAAAAATATTATCGAGGTAATAATTGTGACTATATCAAATTATTTTAACTACCCCTCCTGTCTCAATGACACAACTGGAATAAACTGTTATCTGTTGGTTTGTAGTTCTCTTCAATAATTGCTGCCACAGCATATAGACAGGAGCTAAGAATATAACTGACTGTTAGTGCCTGGACGCCCAAACTCCTGAGTGAAATGTGAAGAACCGCCTGAAACACACGCAATGAGCAGAGTCCATCACACTCATTATTCCCATTATGGGACCGTGTTTATTTCTGTGCCAGCTTCCTTGGTGATGTTTAATGCACCGCATTGAACATCGTCAGTGGACAATTTGCGTATGATGCTACTTACATTTAACATTCTTAATCCGTTAATTTCCGCCGGATAAAGCCGGTAAAACCGACCCAAACCCGTGTAAGATCTCAATCTGTGCACTTGTGCTGTTGCTTATTTGTCAAGGAATTTTATGAAGGGAAACTTCTGATAAATGTCTGTACAACCATTGAAGCAGTATTGCGATCTGATTGCCGTCATGATCAATGAAATGTGTAGACATCTACAGGATATTTTTTTCACTCATTTTACCACATGCTAGTTTTTCAAAATATGGTGGTTGGGTTTGTGCATGGAACCCTTTGCCTGAGAAATTATTCGTGTGGCCCTGGCAACAATGTTCTACCCGGAGATGGAATTGAAACCACAACCTTCTTCTCTTTGCCAGAGGGCTGTAGGTTCAAGTTATACACCAGGACTTGAGCACAAAATATCCTGGCTGACATTCCAGTGCAGTAGTGAGGAGCGGAAGAGATTGCAGAGGGGAGGGAGTTGAATTGTAAATTAAAAACCTCACACCAATAACTCTGACTTTTCCTGTGAAGTGTGCGTTATTCCTCGAGTTTTATTCCTGGCATTGAGAACTGTTCCTGAACCGTTGAACTCTGATGAGTGAACAGAAACTGAATGGTGAATCAGCAGTGCTGATTGAAGAGAATCCCTTAAAGTGTCCATTCGAGCTCACACCAGTGACTTAGCACCTTTCACAGCTTCAGGAACCAGGCATGGGACCATCATTGACATCTGCAGCTCGAATTAGTTACCACTTTAAATGACACCATCTTTCAGGCTGCAAGCTTGCAGGGGAAAGTATTACTGGGATCTCGGCCTTTTCCAACGTGGATTTAAAAAAATGCATGAGTTCATCAAATCAATGGATGCAAAGGGATACAGATTGACTAAGTGAGGCAGCGAACATTTGGCAGATGGAACATATGAAAGGAAATGTGTAAACATGTCCAATTTTCGCAGGCCATATAGATAAGCAGCGTTTTGTTTAAATTAATGCAGTTCCGGAAGTACAGCGTGAAGTTGGTGTAATTTTCCATGAATCACCGACGGCTAGTCTGGTGGCACAGTACGCAGTTTGGAAGGTAAATGGTATGTTGTGATTTTTAACAAGGATGATGGAATATAACAGGGGATTTTCTACAGTTGCACAACGCGCTGGTCAGATGAACTCGGGAATACGGGGATGATGGAAATACGGACGCCAGATGGTAATTATGTTTCTCACAGGGGCCGCACGGTGGCGCAGTGGTTAGCATTGCTGCCTCACGGCGCCGAGGTCCCAAGTTCGATCCCGGCTCTGGGTCACTCTCTGTGTGGAGTTTGCACATTCTCTCCGTATTTGCGTGGGTTTCGCCTCCAATAACCAAAGACGTGCAGAGTAGGTGGATTGACCACGCTAAAGTGCCCCTTAATTCGAAAAAAATAATTGGGAACTCTAACTTTACTAAATAAAAAATGAAAAAAACTATGTTTCTCACGCGACAGGAACTGCCAGAACGTGCTGAGTAACATCAACTTTGTCTATTTTATTCTTGGAGAACTGTGAGCACTTTCCGTCTCTTTATGGACGAAAGACGAGACCTGTGTTCGATAATTGACGATTATGATTAGATACTGGTCCAGTGGTATTGTCACTCGACACGTAATGCCACTAGACTAGTTAAAGTCACAACATAACAGCTCGCCAGATTTAAATTCAACTCCAAAGTCTGGAATTGAAAGCTCCTCTCGGTCATGGTGACAATGCAACCATCATCGACTGTCCTTAAAGAAATATCTGGTTTATCAGCATCCTTTAGGGAAGGAAATCTGCCAGCCTCACATGGTCTGACCTACATGTGACCCTCAGAGGTTGACTTTTAACCATACTCTGAAATGTTGAAGGGATCAGTGGTAGCACAGTGGTCGCTGTACGGCCCATGCATTATCTTTTTTAAAAATAAACTTAGAGTACCCAATTATTATTATTATACATGTGTTTGGAAAGATCCAGCTTAATCCAGGATAGTCAGCACGGATTTGTGAGGGGTAAGTCTAGCCTCCCAAGTCTGATTGTATTCTTTGAGGAGGTAACTGACTACATAGATGAAGGTAGAGCAGTTGATGTCGTTTCCATGGATTTTAGTAAGGCATCTGGCAAGATGCCCCATGGTCGGCTCATCCAGAAAGCAAGGAGGCATAGCATAGAGGAAAATTTGGCCGATTGGATCAGTAACTGGCTAACACATGGAAGACAGAGGGTGGTGGTAGACGGTAAATTTTCATCCTGGAGCCCAGTCACCAGCGGTGTACCACAGGGATCAGTGCTGGGTCCTCTACTATTTGTGGTTTATATCAATGACTTTGATGATGGAGTTGAAGCTTCGATTAGTACATTTGCTGATGGCACCAAGGTTGGTGGAGTAGTGGATAATATGGAGGGCTGTTTTAGGCTGCAAAGAGACATTGATAGGATGCAGATGGGCTGAAAAGTGGCAGATGGTGTTTAACCCTGATATGTGTGAGGTGATTCCTTTCAGTAGGACAAATTTGAATGCGGATTTCAAGGTTAACGGCAAGGTTCTAAAGAATGTGGAGCTGGGAGATCTCGGAGTTCATGTCCATAGATCTCTGAAAGTTGTCACTCAAGTGGATAGAGCCGCGAAGAAAGCCTATAGTGTGTTAGCATTTATTAACGGGGGGGGGGGGGGGGATTTAGTTTAAGAGCCGTGAGGTTATGCTGCAACTGTACAAGGCCTTGATTAGACCACATTTGGAGTATTGTGTGCAGTTCTGGTCATCTCATTTTAGGAAGGATGTGGAAGCATTGGAAAAGGTGCAAAGGAGATTTACCAGGATCTGCCTGGATTGGAGGGTAGGTTTTATGAGGAAAGGCTGAGGGAGCTAGGGCTTTTCTCATTGAAGAGAACGAGGATAAGAAGTGACTTAATTGAGGTGTCTAAGTTGGTGAGAGTGATAGATAGATTGGACGTTTAGCGACTTTTTCCTCGGGTAGATGGACCTGTTACAAGGGGGCATAACAATAGGGTTCATGGTGGAAGATATAGGAGGGATGGCAGAGGTAGGTTCTTTACTCAGATAGTGGCTGGGGTGTGGAACGCACTCCCTGTAATGGAAGTCGGGTCGGACACTTTTGGAACTTTCAAGCGGTTATTAGATATGCATATGGAGTGCTTAGAATGATTGGGAATAGGTTGATTTGATTTTAGTTTCAGACTAGTTCGGCACAACATCGTGGGCCGAAAGGCCTGTTCTGTGATGTCCAGTTCTATATTCCATGTTCTATGGTGTATTGTCAATCCCTTCTTTCTGCACCTTGTATTTCATATCCACAAAATGTTTCTCCCTCCCTCAATGTTTGTACATGCTATATAAAATCCTTGCTGAAATGTCACTGACAAATCAAAACTTGGCTCTCGGCACTGTGTGTACGACTCTTCTTCTGGTGTTCCCACAGCTCCGCCATTCGCTCTGACACTGGATTGCGAGGATACACGGCTCTTTGCTGTGGCAGCGACAGATCATTCCCACCCGCATTTACCGATGAGTGCACTTCCCAGTCTGTCTGTGCGATGAAAAAGCCTCTCGTTAAGTGTATGGCAGAGGTCCTAATGCCACAATTTACCTGTGACATCTCACGGACCCCCAGCTATCTGGTGTATCAGCAAATTCGGTAAGTACCTTTAATGACATCCCCCGAACAATTTAATGTTACTGGCGATGATGGGGTTCCGGTCAATGGGTAAGATTTCAGCTTCATCAACACTCGAATATTTCAGCACAGGCGAGGGAGACTGCTGACGTCAGAATTAGGAGGTTTTGGAAGTCACGTTATCACCAATACGTCAAGATAACTCCGCTACCAGAGCATGAGGTGTCTCAGGGCTTTGTTACCCTAATCAGAGTATCCGCCAACCCCTCAGCTAACAGTGGGGCCTAGAACGTCCGCTCCGTCCCCTTTGTAGCAGACCTTGCCCCTCATCATTGTAAGCACATAACACTTTCCCTCACTTTCACCATAGCTGTCACGATAGGAGCAACACGTTTTGCTATTCAGCGATAGCCACAGTCTCCGCAAATCTCTCTGACACCAGAGTGATAGGATCCACCCTGCTAATGTTGCGACAGTGACAGTGGGTCCCCCCGCCTTTTCCCGCGTGAGTACTTCCGGTCCGCTGTCTCCCAACGACTCCGATGGGAAAATTGAAACACACAAATAATTGCTCCAAATTGTCAATCATTCATTTCTATACATCTCTGAATGCATCGAAAACCCGAAACAAATGGATATATTAGTACATTCATCAACTGCTCCCTGAAAATGGTTTGGGTCACGGCATAAATACAAGTGTTTGTGCAGCAGCTCAGAAGCTGCAACATGAAGCCAATTTCCAGAACCACATCACTCATCAATGCAGAATCTTCTATCAAATAATATGTCCGTCTCCATATAGAATACACCATTAAAACTGTCCATAACAGGATGAAATTCAACGAGATAACGAACAGCAATATGATTGATTTTGTTCGACTCTCCATCTCTGGGTCTCTGGAACTCTTCGCAGCATTGTTTGCCCGAAGTCGGCTGCGTGCTTTACTGCTCACCACTATGTGCCTGATGGTTGCAACATTAAGCAACAGAATCAGGACGAATGGGACACACGGGGTCACAATGTGATGCAGAAACTCGATGGCTATCCAAACAAGAGATAATTGAGTGGCGAATGTTATAATACAAAAGCTGGGTTTGTTTCTAATAGAGTACGAGTCTGACAACATGAAGTACCAAAAAATGTTTTTAAAACAGCTCAGCAGAGTCACTGTTCCGAGAACCACAGCAGCCACTTTCTCAGTGCAATATTTATTGCTCAGCTTCTGGCAACAAATGGCCACAAATCGATGAATGGTGAAAACCACAGTAAACCAGACAGAACAATCCGTAGCTGCATAAAGAACGACAGCATGGATATTACACACAGGGATAAACCACAGGAAATAAAACCGCTCCCAGTAAACAATCGGGATGTGTCTGAATATTAGATCGATAATAATGACCAGTACATCTGCTGCTGCCATCGCCAGCAGGTAGCGAGTGACACATCTGGAGAGTCCACAATTCCGATGAGCCAGGGTCACAATCGTAGCTACATTAGCTGGAGAGGAGCAAAATAAACAGTGAAATTCTGCAGCTGGACGGAGAGAAAACCGTTAGTTTGACAGAATGATTATTGATCCGGTTCAAATATTAGGTTGGCATGGTATACAGTGGTTGTTACTGTTCTTTCACAGCTCCAGGCCCAGGTTCGATTCCCGGCTTGGGTCACTGTCTGTGCGGAGTCTTGACGTTCTCCCCGTGTCAGCATGGATGTTATTCTCCGGATGCTGCGCTTTCGTCCCACTGTTCAAAGATGTGCAGGTTAGATGTAATGGCCATTCTAAGTTGCCCATAATGTCCAAAATGGTTTGGTGGGGTCTCTGGGTTATGGGGATAGGGTCATGGCGTTGGCCTGGGTAGCAAGGGATGAGATTGCAGAGCCTTCGGCTTTGATCATTGGGTCATCACTGTCCACGGGGATAGTGCCAAAGGACTGCAGAGTGGCGAATGTTGTTCCTCTGTTCAAGAAAAGGAATAGGAATGACCCTGGTAATTATAGGCCGGTTAGACTTACTTCGGTGGTCGGTAAGTTAAGAGAAAAGGTCCTGAAAGATAGGATTTACCGGCCATTTGAAAAGATGCAGCTTAAGGGCTGAAGGGTGGGTCAGTAAATTTGCTGATAACACCAAGATTTATGGAGTAGTGGATGAGGTGGAGGACTGTTGTTGGTTGCAAAGAAACATTGATAGGATGCAGAGTTGGGCAGAAAAATTGCAGATGGAGTTTAACCCTGATAATTGCGAGGTGATTCATGTTGGTAGAAAACGTTTGAATGCGGATTGCAGGGTCAACGGCAGGGTTCTGAGGAATGTGGAGGAACAGATAGATCTCGGGGTTCATGTCCACAGATCTCTGAAGGTTGCCACTCAAGTGGATAGAGCCGTGAAGAAGGCCTATAGTGTGTTAGCGTTTATTAACAGGGAGCTTCAGTTTAAGATCCTCAAGGTTCTGCTGCAACTGTACAAGACCCTGGTGAGACCACATTTGGAGTATTGTGTGCAGTTGTGGTCACGTCACTATAGGAAGGACGAGGAAGCATTGGAAAGAGTGCAAACGAGATTTACCAGGATGCTGCCTGGTTTGCAGGATAGGTCTTATGAGGAAAGGTTGAGGGAGCTAGGGCTTTTTTCTTTGGAGCGGAGGAGGATGAGAGGCGACTTAATAGAGGTATATAAGATGATGAGGGGGGTAGATAGAGTGGACGTTCAAAGATTATTTCCTCGGTTGGATGTAGCTGTTACAAGGGGTCATAACTATAAGGCTCAGGGTGGGAGATAAAGGAGGGATGTCCGAGGTAGGTTCTTTACTCAGAGTGTGGATAGGGTGTGGAATCGACTGCCTGCTGTGATAGTGGAATCGGACTCTTTAGGAACTTTCAAGCGGTTATTGGATAGGCACATGGAGCATACCAGAATGACAGGAAGTGGGACAGCTTGATCTTGTTTTCGGACAAGGCTCGGCACAACTTCGAGGGCCGAAGGGCCTGTTCTGTGCTGTACTGTTTTATGTTCGATATGTCACCGAATCCAGTAACATTCTTCGGTGATTGCTTCGCAAAGGACACAGACGCTATTGGCTGATGGGAATCCTTTATGATGAAAACGTCGATACTTTATAGAAGATTATAAAGAAAGTAGGAAGGTGGTCAAGACGGAAATTAAGAGGGCTGTGAAGGACCATGAAATATCCTTGGCAAGGAAGGTTAAGGTGGATCCCAAAGCATCTCATTCGTACGTAAAAAAACAAGAGCGTGACCAGCGAAAGGATTGGACCAGGTGAGTGGAGGTATCTATATGTTGAATCAGAGGACGTGAAGGGTACTAAGTGACTACTTTTCATTAGTGTTGATCAAAGAAAAGGACTTAGTGGAAGACGATTCTTGGGTAAGGTGCGTGGATAGTCTGGGTCATGTTGAAATCAAAAAGGAGGAAGTATTGGGTCTTTTAAAATATATTAAAGTAGATCCTAGTCTCCTTGGCCGGATGGGGTGACCCCAGAATACTGAGGGCAGCAAGGGAGGAAATAGCTGGGGCCTTAACTGACATCTTTGTGTCCTCATTGACCACAGGTGAGAATCCACAGGGGTGGAGAATAGCTGACGTGGTACCTCTATTTAAGAAAGGCAGCAGCGATATTGAAGGACATTATACGGCGTTGAGCCTCGCGTCGGCAGTAGGTAAATTATTGGACAGTATTTTCAGGGACAGGATTGATCCCCATATGGAACGAAATGGGCTCATTTGCGATAGACAGCATGGTTTTGTGAAGGAGTGGTCATGCGTCACTAATTTGATCGAGTATTTTTGAGGTGGTGTCAAAGATGATTCATGAGGTGGATATCGTTTTCATGAATTTCAGTAAAACCTTTGACAAAGGACAGCATGGTGGCACAGTGATTAGCATTACCGCCTTACGATGCCGAGGTCCCAGGTTTGATCTCGGCTCTGCGCCACTGTTTGTGTGGAGTTCTCACATACCTCCCGTGTTTGCATGGGTTTTGCCCCCAAAACCAACAGATGTGCAAGGTAGGTGGATTGGCCATGCTAAATTAACGCTTAATTGGAAAACAAGCGTATTGCGTTTAAAACATTTATTATAAAGAACATTTGACCAAGTGCCGCATGGCAGACTGGTGCAAAAGGTGAAGTAACACGGGATCTGAGGTGAGGTGGTAAGATGGATACAGAACTGGCTCGGTCATGGATGACAGAGGGTAGCAGTGAAAGGGTTATTTTCTGAATGGAAGGCAATGGCCCGCGGTGTTCCACTGGGAACTGTGCTGGGGCCTCTGTTGTTTGGAGTTAATTTGAACCATTTGGTGGAAAATGTAGCTGGTCTGATTAGTAAGTTTGTGGATGACACCAAGTTTGGTGGAGTGGCAGATAGTTTTGAGGATTGTCAGAGGATAGAGCAGGACATATATAGATTGGAGACTTTTATAGAGAAATGGTAAATGTGTTTTATTCAGGATAAATGCGAATTAATGTATTTTTGGTAGATCTAACATAGAGTGGAAATATGCAGTAAATAGCAAAACGGAATATAGAAAATCGGAGAGATCTGAGCATACATCCAGAGATCTTTGAAAGTGGCAATACAGGTGGACAACGTAGTGAAGAAATCATACAGAATGCTTGCCTTCATTGGACGTGGCATTTAGTATAAAAAATAGTAAGTCATGGATAGAACCTTGGTGAGGCCGCAATTGGAATATTGCGCACAATTCTGGATGCCACATTACAGAAGAGTATGGAGATTTTGGACAGGGTGCAGAGGAGGCTTACCGGGATTTTTCCTGGTCTGGAGGATCTTCGCTATGCGGAGATGGTGAATAGACTGTTTTCATTAGAAAGACGGAGGTCGAGGGGTGACCTGATAGAGGTCTACAATATTATGAGGGGCATAGATAGAGTGGATGGGCAGGCACTCTTTCCCATGGTGGACGGGACAGGCACCATGGGACATAGGTTTAAGGTCCGTGGGGCAACGTTCAGAGGATATGTGCGAAGCAGGATTTTTACGCAGATGGTGGTGAGTGCCTGGAACGCGTTGTCAGGGGACGTTTTGAAAGCAAATACATTAACGGCGTTCAAAAGGCAACTTTCAAAAACATCGATAGGATGGGTATAGAGGGATAGGGCACAAGGAACTACTGAGTGTTTTGGTAAATGTCGGTATCATGACCGGTACAGGCTTCGAGTGCCGAATGGCCTGTTCCTGTGCCGTATTGTTCTTTGTTCTTTGTTCTAATCATTTCTAGGTGACCCCTTCCAAATGATACCCATTTGTATCCAGTTGTGCTGTCGATTGATTGACCTGACAAAGAGTGTTTCCTTTGATTTTGTTTTGTTTCCTCCCAAATCAAATAAGCATCTTGTCCATTTGTACCAATAGTATTTCTAAATACAACCGTGATGTCATCTTTATCCAATACAGCAACACCACCTCCTGTTCCATTCTGTCTGTCCTTTCGGAATACTGAGTACCCGTGGACATTTAACTCCCAGTCACGGTCCTCCTGCAACCATGTTTCAGTGATCCCCGCCAAATCATACCCTTTTGTATCTATTTATGCTGTCAGCTCATTGACCTTATTCCGAAAACTGCGTGCATTCAGGTACAAGGTTTCCAAATATGTCCGACTGCTTTGTCTTTCGCTTGGACGATTTTCTTGCGCTCTATGCTTTTCACACATTCTGACCTCCTTCATTAATCTCTGGTAACAATGTGCCTCATCCACAAATTTCACTCCCCCAGTCACCTTACACTTTTTCCCCGTGTCCTTCCGCCTTCGCAGCGGATAAACTAGCCCCGACTGTTATTCTATTAATCTCTACCTTCTCATCACATGCTGACCTGCTGTCCTGGTTCTCATTAACCATTATACATCTTGTAGTTTTACCATTCCCTTCTCCCTATTTGCTAGTTGAAAGTCCTTGTGACCACCCTATTTTCTCCTTCCCGCGGGAACAATGTTCCCAGTCCAATTCAGGTGGACGCCATCCAACGGAACATATCCGTCTTGTCAACATACTGATGCCAGTGTCGCATGAAATGGCACGCCACCAGCACCGCTCGTTTAGCCGCGTGTTTACCTCCCTAATTTTCTCATTCCTGTGCCCGTTTGCAGATGCCTCGGGTAGTAATCCAGAGATTATAATCCTTGAGGACCTGTTCGATTCTTTTGTGCTTAGTTCATGATCATTCACAAACAGGTCGTCTTTCCTTGTCTTTACTATGTTGTCTGTCCCAATGTGGGCCACTAAAACTGGATCATCCCCCTCCCACTCCAATATAACTTCACGCCAGTTAGAGATGTCCCTCGCCCTGCCACCGGATAGCCAACATACCATGTGAAACTGTTGGTCCTGCTTATAAAGGATGCTCTTTGTCTCCCTAATCATTGAATCCACTACTGCTACCACTTGTCTTTTTGCTTACCCGCTTGAATCATCATAGAATTTACAGTGCAGAAGGAGGCCACTCGGCCCATCTAGTCTGCACCGGCTCTTGGACAGAGCACCCTACCCAAGGTCAACACCTCCACCCTATCCCCATAACCCAGTAACCCCACCCAACACTAAGGACAATGTTGGTTCTAAGGGCAATTTATCATGGCCAATCCAGCTAACCTGCATATCTTTGGACTCCAGTACCACGGAACAGTGGTCAGCTAACTCATCCCCCCTACAGTCCTTGTTCCCATCAACAATTGAGCAAGTATCTCGTATCTGTTGGACAAAGTCAAGAGCTGAGACACCTCCGTGCCTGAAGTTCTATACTTTCGGCCTGCCTCAATAGCAGCCACACGCTCCTGTCTGTCCCTGACCGCTGGCTGAATTCAAGGAAGTGTGCCTAGGTGATGTGTCTGCCTCCTGAAACACAGCGTCTCGGTACCTCTCCCCCTCCCTGATCTGTCGCAACGTCTGAAGCTCAGAATCCAACTCATCAAACCTCAGCCGCAGTTCCTCGAGCAACCAACACTTACTACAGATGTGGTCACTAGGAACCACAAAGGGGCCCATCAGCTGTTACATGATGCCGGAAGAACACACCACGCGCCCCTGAAGCTCTAGGTTTTTAAATTATATTTTAATTTTTATCACTTTTAAAACATTTTTCATACTCCACCATTACCTCAATATGAACACAATTTATACCAGGAAATGTAAAATGGATTTTAAATTTGGACAGATTCCTTATTCGCCAAGAAAATCACATCTTCCTGTGATAAAACTCTTCACACCCCCTCCCCCTACCCCGTCCCCCAAGTCGGAACACTGTCAGTGAATCATGACACCCCTCTACATTGCCAGGGTCTGTTCGATAATTTCCTGCTCAGCTCTGCGTCCGATATTTCCGTTTCACCGTCTGCCAATTTCACCCAACTCCGTATTTTCCACCCAACTATAAAGCACACTCGTCCTGCCAAGTAGCACTCACAGTGCAGACAAACAATACTGACTGGCTTCCCTGTTTGGTGGCCTCAAAATCCAATGCTCTGGAAACAGAATTAAACCAGTTGCACAATCCAACAGATACAGTCGAGTGTAACTCAGCCGCATCCTGTTTCAGGAATTCAACTCGCCAAACGAGTAGCTTTCAATTACACGATTTGAGGGCTGATGTAGCTTTCAATTGAAGGTCAGTTTAATTACTAGTTACCCCCTTTTAACCCGTTAGAACTCACCACTTGAACTCACTGTTTTTTACCCAGCTCGAAAGCATTCTCGTCCATCACGTAATAGTCTCAGCGCAGGCTCCTGGTGACAGAGAGCGCCAGAGATTGCGACAAAGAAGAGATACATATATCTGTACATTAACTTCAAAAAGGGATTAGGAACAGCCGTCAGTGGATAGATGTTACAGAAATATGGAAAAAGTCAATGAGCAGCGCGAAAGGGAATACATGTGCGTCTGCTTGCATCCGAATTAAGTCTTACGGCACCAGGTTAAAGTCCAACCGGTTTGTTTCGAATCACTATCTTTCGGCCCACAGCTCCTTCATCAGGTGAGGAAGGACCAGAGGAAGGAACTGCGCTCCGAAAGCTAGTGATTCGAGACAAACCTGTTGGACTTTACTCTAGTGTAAGATTTCTTCTGTGCCCGCCCCAGTCCAACGGCGGCATGTCCACATCATGCATCAGAATGGTGATTGAACTGATGTTCTGTGATTTGCAGTTCAAATTACAGAGGCATGGATGTTCTGTGCGCTGCAATGTTTGGTAATCTGAAGTGTTTCGCTTATTACATTGGAGCTCTCGAGTCCTACTGTAATAAAGAGACTTGTTGACAATATGTGAGGAGTTTTCGAAGATAGAATTGGGGAAGTGATATTTTGCAGGTGATATAATAGAGATTTGGTACTGGAGATGATGTGGGTACGGGAATCACCTCAACGTGAAAGCAATTGCAGAGATTGTGAACTATCTTTTCTTAAGGCTCAGACATTGGACAGGTCAGTGAAGTTACATTGACGGAGAGGTAAAGGTGTTTCAGATTGAACTTGACAAAATGCATTTTCACATCCAAATATAAATGACAGCAAAATACCGTGGTTAACAATGGATTGGAGCAATAAAGACATCAGGTTTCTTACCAGGGACACCGAAACCAGCAAGGAAGGGATAGTAACCCGCCTGAATAACTTGGAGTGTCCAAAAGATCCGTTTTTCCAATGACATCCATTTATACAATGTAGAAAGTTGGTAAAGCGCGGCGAATAAACCCCTGTTTACTGTTGGAACATTCCAGTCTTTTGTTCTCAGATTATGATCAACTATGATTGTTTTCAGATTCTCACCCATTGATGGAACATTCCTACCCACTGTTGTCAGATTCGGAAACATTGTTGTATCATTCCAATCCATTGTTCTCACATTCACAGCCATTGTTGTAACATGCCAGCTTGTGAATGTCAGATTTCAATCTCTCCCCTCGCACCCTCTGGAGCCGCTGATCTCTTTCAGTTGCCAAAGCGATGCTGTCGAAGAGACAATGGAAGCGCACCTTGAAAGGAGTCTCGTTTTAAAGAAAGTGGAATCCCCCAAGGGAAACAATTTGGGTCCACGGTGCCTGATCCGATTACCATTATCTGAAAAAAGCAGTTAGTCGTAATTCAGGGACCCAGGGTATTGTTCTGGAGTCTTGTGTTTGAATGCAACCAGGGAATTTGGAGAGATTGAATCCAATAAATATCAAGGAATAAATTCCGAACGATGACCATGAAACCATTTTCGATTGTTGTAAAAACCCAGCTGGTTCACTAATGTCCTTCAGGGAATAATAACAACCAGAGCAGTGAAAAAGCAGGTGCAGTTAACTATTTTCAATGAGACAGGATTTGCATCAGACATTGACTAAAATCAAACAATCAGCCCTGAATATCAGAGTGACGCCGAGGAATTGAGGTTTGTACATTGAACAAGATGAACACGAAAGGAGGGGATGATAATCATTGTAGCAATCTCTGTAATCAAAACTGTGATGAGTTTCGAGAGATCAAAACTCTAAACAAAATTATTTGTTCTGACAAGACATGTGCACCACAAATGATACCAGATTGATTAATGCGTTCGTCTCACATGCAGCCCAAGGTGGCCAAAAAGCTTGGGAATTTGTTGATCCTCCCGATTCAACACACACTGCGACATGGATCCTCCACCGTTTAATCCGAGCACAACGATGGGAAACTCAGGCCACGGGAATCCCCCCAAATGGCAAAATGCTGTTGCTCGAACTCAGGGACACTGGGCAATCTGGGAAAATGACGGTGGGCACAGATAGATACGAATGAAGCTACATTCCCCTCCTTATCACGAGAGACCCGTTCCAGATAAGAGACATGGTGAACCCAGAAACAGGGCACATCCCGCGCTACCGACCAGACCAAGACTAGCGTCAACCGGCCGGCGTTATAATTGAGACCCACTCTGTCACTACTTTCCGAGAATCTTGCGAACCTCAACATTATGCAGCAGGTGCAGAGAAAACTCTCCAACCATCGGACGGGCCTGGCGGAGCTCGGATGCACCAATATGCAGGAAAGAATAATCTCTGTCGTTTTCAGGGGCGCATGCTCCTGACTCACCTACCCACGCTCTGCTGTGTAATCAATGACGGTGTCAGGCCTTTGCAGAGTGGTTCTGCAGCGTCAAATGTGAGAATACAGGTCGCCTGCTAGGGAGCGGTTGGGGAGGAGGCATCCAGTCAAATGCGAGTGATACTGGAGGTCACGACCACATTTAACCCCAGCAGCTCACCCCGAATTGAATGGCGCAATCAAAGGGAAATCATGTTGAGCGGTTTCAACTGCCACATGTGACAAGGTGGAGAAACTGAACCTGTAGAGTTTAAACTGGAAGTCATATTGATTTTCCATTCTGCTATCTTGACTGATTCTTCCCGAGGACGGAACACATCCTAGGCTTCGAGCGAATGTAAACGTTTAGTTCATCCTTTGACATAGCAAATTGTATTGCTTGACCAATTGATGGAGAGTTAAAGACATCATCCCCGATCTGTGTGTGAAAATGCTTGGACCAAATGTGTACCGTGTGCAAACTGTGCGTTCAGAAAGACAACATGTCAGGGGGTCCATTAGTGCAACATGAACTCTGGATTCGAGAGCCGGTTTCAGCCCAACTCAAATCTGATAGCGGCATATTGTCAGAGGGTGGTGGTTGATGGGAAATGTTCAGCCTGGAGTTCAGTTACTAGTGATGTACCACAAGGATCTGTTTTGGGGCCCCTGCTGTTTGTCATTTTTATAAATGACGTGGAGGAGGGCGTAGAAGGATAGCTCAGTAAATTTGCAGATTGCACTAAAATCGGTGAGTTGTGGACAGTGCGGAAGGTTGGTGCATGTTTCAGAGGGACATAGATAAGCTGCAGAGCTCGGCTGAGAGGTGGAAATTGGAGTTTAATGCAGAAAAGGGTGAGGTAATTCATTTTGGAAGGAGTAACAGGAAGACAGAGTACTGGGCTAATGGTAAAATCCTTGGTAGTGTGGATGAGCAGACAGATCTCGGTGTCCATGTAGATATGATGTGGAGATGCCGGCGTTGGACTGGGGTGAGCACAGTACGAAGTCATACAACACCAGGTTAAAGTCCGACAGGTTTGTTTCGATGTCACTAGCTTTCGGAGCGCTGCTCCTTCCTCAGGTGAATGAAGAGGTCTTTTCCAGAAACACATATATAGACAAATTCAAAAATGCCAAACAATGCTAGGAATGCGAGCATTAGCAGGTGATTAAATCTTTACAGATCCAGAGATGGGGTGACCCCAGGTTAAAGAGGTGTGAATTGTCTCAAGCGGTGTGAATTTGTCTATATATGTGTTTCTGAAACAGACCTCTTCATTCACCTGAGGAAGGAGCAGCGCTCTGAAAGCTAGTGACATCGAAACACAGCTGTTGGACTTTAACCTGGTGTTGTAAGACTTCGTTCCATGTAGATAGATCCCTGAAAGTTGCCACCCAGGTTGAGAGGATTGTTAAGAAGGCGTACGGTGTGATAGCTTTTATTGGTAGAGGAATTGAGTTTCGGAGCCATGAGGTTATGTTGCAGCTGCACAAAGCTCTCGTGCGGCCGCATTTGGAGGATTGCGTGCATTTCTGGTCGCCGCATTATAGGAAGGATGTGGAAGGATTGGGAAGGGTGCAGAGTAGATTTACCAGGATGTTGCCTGATATGGAGCGAAGATCTTATGAGGAAAGACTGAGGAACGTAAGGCTGTTTTCGTTAGAGAGAAGAAGGTTAAGAGGTGACATAATTGAGGCATACAAGATGATCAGAGGATTAGATAGGGTGGACAGTGAGAGCCCTTTTCCTCGGATGGTGATGGCTAGCACGAGGGAACATAACTTTAAATTGAGGGACAATAGATATAGGACAGAGGTCAGAGGTAGGTTCTTTACTCAGAGAGTAGTAAGGGCGTGGAATGCCCTGCCTGCATCAGTAGTGGACTGACCAACATTAAGGGCATTTAAATGGTCATTGGATAAAGATATGTATGATAAGGGAATAGTGTAGATAGGCTTTAGAGTGGTTTCACAGGTCAGCGCAACATTAAACGCCGAAGGGCCTGTACTGCGCTGTAATGTTCTATGTTCTAGAGGTTGCTATAGAGGGGCTGGAAGCAACCTCAGAAATAATATGCGTTCCCCACGCTGTCAGAAGAAAATGTGCCGAAAGTAATTACCGGATAAGTGGGGCAGGGAGTCCTACTTCCCGTAGTCTCAGCAAATGATTCACCTATCTGGTCAGTAAAGATGCCGGATGCAACTTGGCCCCTAAGTATCGACTACCGAATATTGAAGCAAGCAACCGCTTTGGCCTGCCCCACGGTGGTGAGCAGTCCCGAGATATTAATATAACGACAAACGCAAGCACGAAATGTTACTGTTTTAGATATCAGTAATAGATATTGGTCAGTTTCCTTATGAAAGGAACCCCAATACAAATTTCCCTTATCCTCCAAGATGTGCCGAGAGAGGAACACTGAGATATCCTCGATGATTTGCTAGGCCTGCTCGCCATCCTGGGACAGAACGTTAACCCAAAACGCTTGTATTATGAGAAGACGGGTCTCCAACTAAGGCGCTATGGTGACCTGGACGAATCGAGAGATGGAAAGGAAAAGGCTTTAGACCACCTGCCAATTCCCTTTACCCTCGATTTAAAATTCTTACAATTCGTTTTTAGGATTGTTGCGATATTGCTGAAACCACATGGACAGTTTTGGAACAAAAAGCTTCACCGTTATTAGATCTAATAAAAAAGAACTCCCCTTGGATGGGGACTGAGCTGTTCACATAGGCCATTCGTGAACTAAAAATACATTGACTCAGGCGCCAGCGATACAAACCGAATCCAGAATTACCTTTTGTCATTCCGGTTGCGGCGATGGACGCTAGTATCTCTGACTCATATGTCCGACACAACAGACATTTTCCACATTTGAACGCCACATAATGGCACCTTCCTGGGCAGTCCAATTGATTACCCATGTAATTAGCACTAATCCACTCACTATCTCAGCAGTACCGTCTCCCCTCCAATAATTATTTTTGGGCGGATGCATAAGAGATGGAATTCTTAGTCAGGATCACAAAGCCCGATGAATGTTAACGTTACAAAGGAAGGACATTCCTGTTAACAGACGTATTACACTCACTTTCCTAGCAGAAATCAGTAATAGCGGGGAAGCGCTGGACTGTCAGTGTGTGGCAGCACCCTGTCCCAGTGGACTAAATCTGCCAAAATAAAACAGGGAGGTAGGGGTAGTGCCCAATAGCCCGGTAGAAACCAGAGAGCAACAGACAGACACAAACCCCCACTAACACATCTAATAGAGGGATCCTCGATTGAGGATGGAGTGAGGGAATTTCGAATGAGGTAATCATATGGTAAACAGTCAAGGGCAGGTGTTAGAGGCAAGAACATTGAACCTACCCCATGAGCGCTCAGAGTGCCTCGTGAACAGCAGTAACATTTGCAGTCTCCTACTCGGAACACCCCCGACCCCCGCAACTGCATGCTATTTTTTCAGATAGCATGTATGTTTCTAATGAACTGACTGACTTTTTGCGGATAAGTAAAGCTGGAGGTTTGTGTTAATCGATGAACAGTCCCTCCTGTCAACCACCTTAGTAAAATATGTAATCGAGAACGCCGAAGAACAATATGGGGTAATTCATGTAAAGATTCGCCATAGACCCTCGCTGGCAGGCAATTGAAATGCAGGTTTGTTTGCTAAGCAAGAGGCCAGTTTGCTGCCCCGGTGCGTCAGATTCGAAGTGAGGGTCTTATTCAATTCCAAAGGAACAATGTGTTTTGAAACCCATTCGAACTCATTCTCGTCATCATTGAAGACGTCGAAAAACAAATTAAACATCAGGGACCGCCAAGGTATTCGAGGTGGAAAGATACGTGTTGCCAACCATAGATTGTAACTGGGTAATTAATCAATTTATTGAGGAATGGGATCGAGAAAGAACAGCAAGAACTGTGGAAAGAATGAAAAACTTATGTTGGAGGCATGTTTTGATAAATATATAAAGCATTATATTGAAAAGTGTTTGATGTGTGCCGGGAAGGACATTGACGATCATAAAGGAGATCTCAGATATTCCAGGCGCATGGAGGGGCCCTGGTCGAATTTCCAAATTTATTTTGCGGATGAACTTGTGCTATGTTGAGTGGTGGGAGGGAGGAGGTTACAAAACAATATGCCAGCAGTCATTGCTACTTTCAACAAATGGGTCAAAGCATTTCCCTCAAGAGCCAACAGCACAACGGTGACAGCCGATACAGTGGAACATCATCTATTCGCCCAGTAAGAACTTCTCAAAGTATGTTGGCTATCATCAAGGTTCACACTTTACATGCAAACTGTCATGACCCTATTTGAAACATACCAAAACTGTCACATTGCGTCCCTCCCACACACAAGTGTGTCGTGAAACAAAGGAAGAAAATCGTGACATCCATGAATTGGAAGGAAATGTACATACCCGCGCATGGAAAATAGTGTTATGTTTTGTTCTAATGTATGTACGAGTTTCCCAACGTGGCCGGAATTATCATCTATCAGTCACGAAAACAGCAAGGATCTGATGTCGTTCAGAGGTCATGGATCAATGGTGAGTATTTCTTGGTGTAAATAAGATGTTTGATGTTTTGTCGTTCATATGTGGTCATTAATATGTCTCCAGAAAATATAACTCGAAAAAATATTCCGTTTTCTATCAGCTTTCAGAAGATGATGTCAGGGAACAGAGGCTGAAACTGCTCTGTGACATGTGTCAGCAGAACACATCGTGGTTGCTGATGACATTCATTATCCTGCGGAATAGAACAGATCATTCTCAGCGATTTCCAGTCATGTTTGATATCAGAAAGTTTGATTGATTGCATTGATCTCTGCGGCCCTCTTAGAGTTGGTCTGGAATTTATCTGCTCTCTTCTGTCTCTCATTCTCCTCCCCACTCTCATCCTCAACTCTATGATTCTTCTGTCTTCCAGTTCCTCTGTGTCTCTTTCAGCATTATAAAGGAGAGAGGAAAGGAGAGAGCTGTTACCATTTCAAACTCGATCATGAATGAAAAGATAAAGCCGAACCTCCATACAATAGTATCGAGGTAATAATTCTGACTTTATTAAACTATTTTAACAATTTTTCCTGTCTCAATGACACAACTGGAATAAACTGTTATCTCTTGGTTAGTAGTTCTCTTCAATAATTGCTGCCACAGTCAGGAGCCAACAATAGAACTGACTGTCGGTGCCTGGACACCCAAAATCCTGAGTGAAATTTGAAGATCCGCCTGAAACACGCGCAATGAGCAGAGCAGAGCCACACTCATTATTCCAATAATGTACCAGCTTCCTTGGTGATGTTTAATACACCGCATTGAACATCGTCACTGGACAATTAGCGTTTGATGTAATTTACATGTAAAATTCTTAATCCGGTTAATTTCCGCCGGATAAAGCTGGCAAAACCGACTCAAGCTAGTGTAAGATCGCAATCAGTGCACTTGATCTGTTCTTTATTTGTCAAGGCGTTTTATTCCGGGAATCATCGTATACACTTGTGTGTAACTAATTGAAGCAGTTTTGCGATCGGATTGACGTCATGATCAATCACAAGTGTAAACATCTACAGGATCTTTTTTGGAATGAATGAAAATCGCTTATCGTCACAAGTAGGCTTCAAATGAAGTTACTGTGAAAAGCCCCTAGTCGCCACATTCCGGCTCCTGTTAGGGGAGGCTGGTATGGGAATTAAACCGTGCTGCTGGCCTGCCTTGATTTGCTTTCAAAGCCAGCGATTTAGCCCTGTGCTAAGCCAGCCCCTCATTTTTTTGACTCATTTTACCATGTGCTACATTTTAAGTAAATTGTGGCAAGGTTTGTACACAGAACCCTTTGCCCGAGGCCCTGGCAACGATGTCAATCTATGTGCATGGAATGTTCTACCTGGAGATCGACTTGACGCCACGGCCTTCTTCTCTTTGCCAGAGGGCTATACGTTCAAGTTATACACCAGGACTTGAGCTCAAAACATCCTGGATGACATTCCAGTACAGTAGTGAGGAGTGGAAGTGATTACACCGGGGCGAGGCCATAGAGGGTTAACGGCAGGCTTCTGAAGAATGTGGAGGAGCAGGGAGATCTCGAAATTCATGTCCATAGACCTCGGAATGTTTCCACCCAAGTGGATAGAGCCGTCAAGAAAGCCGACAGTGCATTTGCATTTATTAACAGGGGGAATGAGTTTAAGAGCCGTGAGGTTTTGCTGCAACTGTACAAGACATTGGTTAAACCACATTTGTAGCATTGTGTGCAGTTCTGTTCACCTCATTATAGGAAGGATCTGCAAGTATTGGAAAGGGTGCAAAGGAGATTTACCAGGATGCTGCCTGGATTGGAGGGTAGGTCTTATGAGGAAAGGTTGAGAGAGCTATGGCTTTTCTCATTGGAGCGAAGGAGGATGAGAGGTGACTTGATTGAGGTGTGTAAGATGATGAGAGGTATAGATAGATTGGACGTTCTGCGACTTTTTCCTCGGGTGGATGTAGCTGTAACAAGGGAGTACAACTATAAGGTTCATGGTGGAAGATATAGGAGGGATGCCAGAGGTAGGTTATTTATTAAGAGAGTGATTGGGGCGGCGAATGCCCTCCCAGCTATGGCAGTGGAGTCGGACACTTTACGAAATTTGATGTGGTTATTAGATAGGCACATGGCGCGCACTAGAATGATTGGCAGTATGTTGATTTGATCTTAGTTTCAGACTAGTTCGGCACAACATCGTGGGCCGATGGGCATGTACTGTGCTATGCAGCTGTATGTTCTATGTTCTATTTTCTACCCCTTCTTTCTGCACTTTGTATTTTATATCCACAAAATGTTTCACCCTCACTCAACGTTTGTTCATGCTATATAAAATCGCTGCTGAAGTGTCACTGACAAATCACAACTTGGCTCTCGGCACTGTGTAAACGACTCATCTTCTCCTGGTGTGGCCACAGCTCCGCCATTCGCTCTGACACTGGATTGAGAGGATACACGGCTCTCTACTGTGGCAGCGACAGATCATTCCCACCCGCATTTACCGCTGAGTGTACGTTTCCGGTCAGTCTGTGTGTTTTAAAAACCTCTCGTTGAGTGGATTGCAGACATCCTCATACTACAATTTGCCTGTGACATCTCCCGCTCCCCCAGCGCTTTGGTGTGTCAGAAAATTCAGACAGTACCTGTAATGACATCCCGAGCTATTTAAAGTTCCTGGCGATGATGGGGTTCGGGTCAATGGGGAAGATTTCACCTTCATCTGCACTCGAAAATTTGACCGCAGGCGAGGGAGATTGCTGACATCAGAATTGGAAGATTGAAGAAGGCACGGTATCCACCATTAAGTAAAGGTAGTTCCGCTACCAGAGCATGAGTGCCTCGTGGCTCTGTTACCCTAATCAGAGTATCCGCCAACCCCTCAGCTAACAGTGGGGCCTCGAACGTCCGCTCCGTCCCCGGTGTAGCAGACCCTGCCCCTCATTATCATTGTAAGTAATTACCACTTTCCCTGACTTTTACCATAGCTGTCACGATATGAGTAACATGTTTTGCTGTTCAGCGAAAGCCACAGTCTCCTCCAATCTCTCTGACACCAGAGTCATAGGATCCACCGTGCTAATGTTGGGAGAGTGACAGTGCGCCCCCCTCCCCACCGCTTTTTCCCATGGGAGTACTTTCGGTCCGCTGTCTCCCAGACTCCGATGGGAAAATTGAAACAAGAAATTAATTGCTCCAAATTGTCAATCATTCATTTCTGCACATCTCTGAATACATCGAAAAATCGAAACAAATGGATATATTAGTACATTCATCAACTGCTCCCTGAAAATGCTTTGGGTCACGGCATAAATACACGTGTTTCTGCAGCAGCTCAGGAGCTGCAACATGAAGCCAATTTCCAGAACAATATCACTCATCCACGCAGAATCATCTTATAAATAACATGTCCGTCTCCATGTAGAATAAACGATTAAAACTGTCCACAACAGGATGAAATCCAACGAGATAACGAACAGCAATATGATTGATTTTGTTCGACTCTCTATCTCTGGGTCTCTGGAACTCTTCGCAGCATTGTTTTCCCGAAGTCGGCTGCGGGCTTTACTGCTCACCACTATGTGTCTGATGGCTGCAACATTAACCAACGGAATCAGGACGCGTGGGACACACGGGGTCACAATGTGATGCAGAAACTCGATGGCTTTCCAAATAGGAGATTATTGAGTGGAGAATGTTATAATACAAAAGATGGGTTTGTTTGTAATAGAGTACGAGTCTGACAACATGAAATATCAAAAGTAAATTTCAAACAGCTCAGCACAGCCACGGTTCAGAGAATCACAGCAGCCACTTTCTCAGTGCAATATTTATTCTTCAGCTTCTGGCAACAAATGGCCACAAATCGATCAATGGTGAAAACCACAGTAAACCAGACAGAACAATCCGTAGCTGCATAAAGAAAAACAGCATGGATATTACACACAGGGATAAACCACAGGAAATAAAACCGCTCCCAGTAAACAATCGGGATGTGTCTGAATATTAGATCGATAATCATGACCAGTAGATCTGCTGCTGCCATGGCCAGCAGATAGCGAGTGACACATCTGGAGAGCCCACACTTCCGCTGTGTCAGGGTCACAATCGTTGTACAGTAGCTGGAGGCAAGCAAAATAAACAGTGAAATTCTGCAGCTGGATGGAGAGAAAACCGTTAATTTGACAGAACGATTGTTGATCCGGTTCAAATATTAGGTCGGCATGGTATACAGTGGTTGTTACTGTTGTTTCACAGCTCGAGGCCCAGGTTCGATTCCCGGCTTGGGTCACTGTCAGTGCGGAGTCTTGACGTTCTCCCCATGTCAGCATGGATTTTATTCTCCGGAAGCTGCGCTTTCCTCCCACAGTTCAAAGATGTGCAGGTTAGGTGTATTGGCCATTCTAAGTTGCCCATAATGTCCAAAATGGTATGGTGGGGTTACTGGGTTAATGGGCTAAGGTGAAGGCGTGGTACTGGGTAGCGTGCTCTTTCCAAGGCCGGTGCAGACTCGATGTCCCGAATGGCCTCTTTCTGCACAGTAAATTCTATGATTGTATGAAACATCGCACCGAATCCAGTAACATTCTTGGGTGGTTGCTTTGTACAGGACACAGACGCTATTGGCTGAAGGGATTTTTTTGTGATGAAAACCTCGATGCTTTATAGAGGATTGTAAAGAAAGTAGGAAGGTGATTAAGAGGAAAATTAGGATGGCTGGGTAAGGACCATGAAATCTCCTTGGCAGGAAGATTAAGGTAAATCCCAAAGTACCTTATTCGTACGTAAAAAACAAGAGGGTGACCAGCGAAAGAATTGGACCACTTAAGGTGAGTGGGGGTATCTATATTTTGAACCAGAGGACGTGAAGGGTACTAAGTGAGTACTTTTCATCAGTGTTCACCAAAGAAAAGGACTTTGTGGAAGACGATTCTTGTGTCGGGTGTGTGGATCGTCTGAGTCATGTTCTAATTAAAAAGGAGGAAGAATTGGGTGTTTTAAAATATATTAATGACGATACGCCTCCTTGGCCGGATGGGGCTTACGCCAGAAAACTGAGGGAAGCAAGGGAGGAAATTGCTAGGGCCTTAACTGACATCTTTGTGTCCTCATTGGCCACAGGTAGGATACCACAGGACCGGAGAACAGCTGACAAGGTACCACAGTTTAAGAAAGGCAGTAGCGATAATCCAGGAGTTTATAGGCCGGTGAGCCTCGCGACGGCAGTAGGTAATTTTTCTACTGTATTTTCAGAGAGAGAATTGATCCCCATTTGGTAAGAAATGGGCTCATTTGCGATAGACAGCATGGTATTGTGACAGGGACTTCGTGCCTCACTAACTTGGTCCAGTATTTCTGAGGAGGTGACAAAGATGATTGATGAGGGATGTTGATTTCATGGATTACAGTAAATCCTTTGAAAAAACGACAGCACGGTGGCGCAGTGATTAGCATTACCGCCTCAAGATGCCGAGGTCCCAGGTTCGATGCCGGCCCTGGGCCACTGTCTGCGTGGAGTTCGCACATACGTCTCGTGTTAAGTGGGTTTCGCCCCGAAAACCAAATGATTGCAGGGTATGTGGATGGCCATGCTAAAATGCCGATTAATTGTAAAAAATATATTGGGCACTTTAAATTTATTTAAAAAAATCATTTCTACTGTATTTTCAGAGAGAGAATTGATCCCCATTTGGTAAGAAATGGGCTCATTTGCGATAGACAGCATGGTTTTGTGACGGGGACTTCGTGCCTCACTAACTTGGTCCAGTATTTTTGAGGAGGAGACAAAGATGATTGATGAGGGGAGGGCGGTGGATGTTGTTCTCATGGATTACAGTAAAACCTTTGACAAAGGACAGCACGGTGGCGCAGTGATTAGCATTACCGCCTCAAGATGCCGAGGTCCCAGGTGGGACCTGTACAAATCGGACGGTCAGCATCTGGGTGGGACCGGAACCAATGTTCTCGGGGGGGTGTTTGCTAGTGCAATTGGGAAGGGTTTCAACTAATGTGCCAGGGGGATGGGAACCGATGTCGGAAGTCAGTGGGGACAGAAACAAAAGGCAGGAAGGGAGAGTGTGTAAAGCATGACCAGAGAAAGCAGGGCAGAGAGCAAGGAAGGTCTACATTAAACTGCATTTATTTCAATGCAAGGGGCCTGACGGGCAAAGCGGATGAACTCAGGGCATGGACGGGCACATGGGACTGGGATATTATAGCTATGACTGAAACATTGCTAAGGGAGGGGCAGGACTGGCAGCTCAATGTTCCGGGGTACAGATGCTATAGAAAGGATAGAACAGGAGGTAACAGAGGAGGGGGAGTGGCGTTTTTGATTAGGGAGAACATCACGGCAGTACTTAGAGGGGATATATCCGAGGGTTCGCCCACTGAGTCTATATGGGTGGACCCGAAAAATAAGAAGGGAGAGATCACCTTGGTAGGACTGTACTACAGGCCCCCAAATAGTCAGCGGGAAATTGAGGAGCAAATATGTAAGGAGATTCCAGATAGCTGCAAGAATAATAGGGTGGTAGTAGTAGGGGACTTTAACTTTCCCAACATTGACTGGGACAGCCATAGCATTAGGGGCTTGGATGGAGGGAAATTTGTTGAGTGTATTCAGGAGGAATTTCTCATTCAGTATGTGGATGGACCGACTAGAGAGGGGGCAAAACATGACCTCGTATTGGGAAATAAGGATGGGCAAGTGACAGAAGTGCTAGTGAGGGATCACTTTGGGACAAGTGACCATAACTCCATTAGTTTTAAGATAGCTATGGAGAATGATAGGTCTGGACCAAGAGTTAAAATTCTTAATTGGGGCAAGGCCAATGTTGATGGTATCAGACAGGAACTTGCAGAGGTAGATTGGGGGATACTGTTGGCAGGCAAAGGGACGGCTGGTAAATGGGAGGCTTTAAAAAATGTGTTAACCAGGGTGCAGGGTAAGCACATTCCCTTTAGAGTGAAGGGCAAGGCTGGTAGAAGTAGGGAACCCTGGATGACTCGAGATATTGAGACTCTGGTCAAAAAGAAGAAGGAGGCATATGACGTACATAAGCAACTGGGATCAAGTGGATCCTTTGAAGAGTATAGAGATTGTCGAAATAGCGTTAAGAGGGAAATCAGGAGGGCAAAAAGGGGACATGAAATTGCTTTGGCAAATAATGCAAGGGAGAATCCAAAGAGATTCTACAGATACATAAAGGGGAAAAGAGAAGCTAGGGACAGAGTAGGGCCTCTTAAGGATCAACAAGGACATCTATGTGCAGAGCCACAAGAGTTGGATGAGATCCTGAATGAATATTTCTCATCGGTATTCACGGTGGTGAAAGGCATGGATGTTAGGAAACTAAGGGAAATAAATAGTGATTTATTGAGAAGTGTGTGGAAAACAGCAGCAGCCAGAGCAGTGGCACCACGGCTGGCTCTGATGTTCAGAAGGGAGGGTCAAAGCGCAGAATAGTAATCGTAATAGGGGACTCTATAGTCAGGGGCACAGATAGGCGCTTCTGTGGACGTGAAAGAGACTCCAGGATGGTATGTTGCCTCCCTGGTGCCAGGGTCCAGGATGTTTCCGAACGGGTAGAGGGAACCCTGAAGGGGGAGGGCAAACAGGCAGAGGTCGTTGTACATATTGGTACTAACGACATAGGCAGGAAGGGGCATGAGGTCCTGCAGCAGGAGTTCAGGGAGCTAGGCAGAAAGTTAAAAGACTGGACCTCGAGGGTTGTAATCTCGGGATTACTCCCTGTGCCACTTGCCAGTGAGGCTAGAAATAGGAAGATAGAGCAGATAAACACGTGGCTAAACAGCTGGTGTAGGAGGGAGGGTTTCCATTATCTGGACCACTGGGAGCTCTTCCGGGGCAGGTGTGACCTGTATAAGAAGGACGGGTTGCATCTAACCCGGAGAGGCATAAATATCCTGGCCGCGAGGTTTGCTAGTGTCACACGGGAGGCTTTAAACTAGTATGGCAGGGGGGTGGGCACGGGAGCAATAGGTCAGAAGGTGAGAGCATTGAGGGAGAACTAGGGAATAGGGACAGTGTGGCTCTGAGGCAGAGCAGACTGGGAGAGGTTGCTGAACACAGCGGGTCTGGTGGCCTGAAGTGCATATGTTTTAATGCAAGGAGCATTACGGGTAAGGCTGATGAATTTAGAGCTTGGATTAGTACTTGGAACTATGATGTTGTTGCCATTACAGAGACCTGGTTGAGGGAAGGGCAGGATTGGCAGCTAAACGTTCCAGGATTTAGATGTTTCAGGCGGGATAGAGGGGGATGTAAAAGGGGAGGCGGAGTTGCGCTACTTGTTCGGGAGAATATCACAGCTGTACTATGAGAGGACACCTCAGAGGGCAGTGAGGCTATATGGGTAGAGATCAGGAATAAGAAGGGTGCAGTCACAATGTTGGGGGTATACTACAGGCCTCCCAACAGCCAGCGGGAGATAGAGGAGCAGATAGGTAGACAGATTTTGGAAAAGAGTAAAAACATCAGGGTTGTGGTGATGGGAGACTTCAACTTCCCCAATATTGACTGGGACTCACTTAGTGCCAGGGGCTTAGACGGGGCGGAGTTTGTAAGGAGCATCCAGGAGGGCTTCTTAAAACAATATGTAGACAGTCCAACTAGGGAAGAGGCGGTACTGGACCTGGTATTGGGGAATGAGCCCGGCCAGGTGGTAGATGTTTCAGTAGGGGAGCATTTCGGTAACAGTGACCACAATTCAGTAAGTTTTAAAGTACTGGTGGACAAGGATAAGAGTGGTCCGAGGATGAATGTGCTAAATTGGGGGAAGGCTAATTATAACAATATTTGGCGGGAACTGAAGAACATTGATTGGGGGCGGATGTTTGAGGGCAAATCAACATCTGACAAGTGGGAGGCTTTCAAGTGGCAGTTGAAAGGAATACAGTACCGGCATGTTCCTGTGAGGAAGAAAGATAAATACGGCAATTTTCGGGAACCTTGGATGACGAGTGATATTTTAGGCCTCGTCAAAAAGAAAAAGGAGGCATTTGTCAGGGCTAAAAGGCTGGGAACAGACGAAGCCTGCGTGGAATATAAGGAAAGTAGGAAGGAACTTAAGCAAGGAGTCAGGAGGGCTAGAAGGGGTCATGAAAAGTCATTGACAAATAGGGTTAAGGAAAATCCCAAGGCTTTTTACACGTACATGAAAAGCAAGAGGGTAGCCAGGGAAAGGGTTGGCCCACTGAAGGATAGGCAAGGGAATCTATGTGTGGTGCCAGAGGAAATGGGCGAGGTACTAAATGAATACTTTGCATCAGTATTCACCAAAGAGAAGGAATTGGTAGATGTTGAGTCTGGAGAAGTGGGTGTAGATAGCCTGGGTCACATTGTGAACCAAAAAGACGAGGTGTTGGGCGTCTTAAAAAATATTAAGGTAGATAAGTCCCCAGGGCCTGATGGCATCTACCCCAGAATACTGAAGGAGGCTGGAGAGGAAATTACTGAGGCCTTGACAGAAATCTTTGGATCCTCGCTGTCTTCAGGGGATGTCCCGGAGGACTGGAGAATAGCCAATGTTGTTCCTCTGTTTAAGAAGGGTAGCAAGGATAATCACGGGAACTACAGGCCGGTGAGCCTTACTTCAGTGGTAGGGAAATTACTGGAGAGAATTCTTCGAGACCGGATCTACTCCCATTTGGAAGCAAATGGACGTATTAGTGAGAGGCAGCACGGTTTTGTGAAGGGGAGGTCGTGTCTCAATAACTTGATAGAGTTTTTCGAGGAGGTCACTAAGATGACTGATGCAGGTAGGGCAGTAGATGTTGTCTATATGGACTTCAGTAAGGCTTTTGACAAGGTCCCTCATGGTAGACTAGTACAAAAGGTGAAGTCACACGGGATCAGGGGTGAGCTGGCTCGGTGGATACAGAACTGTCTAGGCCATAGAAGGCAGAGAGTAGCAATGGAGGGATGCTTTTCTAATTGGAGGGCTGTGACCAGTGGTATTCCACGGGGATCAGTGCTAGGACCTTTGCTCTTTGTAGTATATATAATGATTTGGAGGAAAATGTAACTGGTCTGATTAGTAAGTTTGCAGACGACACAAAGGTTGGTGGAATTGCGGATAGCGATGAGGACTGTCGGAGGATACAGCAGGATTTAGATTGTCTGGAGACTTGGGCGGAGAGATGGCAGATGGAGTTTAATACGGACAAATGTGAGGTAATGCATTTTGGAAGGTCTAATGCAGGTAGGGAATATCCAGTGAATGGTAGAACCCTCAAGAGTATTGAAAGTCAAAGAGATCTAGGAGTACAGGTCCACAGGTCATTGAAAGGGGCAACACAGGTGGAGAAGGTAGTCAAGAAGGCATATGTCATGCTTGCCTTCATTGGCCGGGGCATTGGCAAGTCATGTTGCAGCTGTATAGAACCTTAGTTAGGCCACGCTTGGAGTATAGTGTTTAATTCTGGTCGCCACACTACCAGAAGGATGTGGAGGCTTTAGAAAGGGTGCAGAAGAGATTTACCAGAATGTTGCCTGGTATGGAGGGCATTAGCTATGAGGAGCGATTGAATAAACTCGGTTTGTTCTCACTGGAACGAAGGAGGTTGAGGGGAGACCTGATAGAGGTATACAAAATTATGAGGGGCATAGACAGAGTGGATAGTCAGAGGCTTTCCCCCAGGGTAGAGGGGTCAATTACTAGGGGGCATAGGTTTAAGGTGAGAGGGGCAACGTTTAGAGTAGATGTACGAGGCAAGTTTTTTTACGCAGAGGGCAGTGGGTGCCTGGAACTCGCTACCGGAGGAGGTAGTGGAAGCAGGGACGATAGGGACATTTAAGGGGCATCTTGACAAATATATGAATAGGATCGGAATAGAAGGATACGGACGCAGGAAGTGTAGAAGATTGTAGTTTAGTCGGGCAGCATGGTCGGCACGGGCTTGGAGGGCCGAAGGGCCTGTTCCTGTGCTGTACATTTCTTTGTTCTTTGTTCTTTGTTGTGCATATTACAGAGGAGGATGTGCTGGAAGTCTTAAAGCGCATCAAGGTAGATAAATCCCCGGGACCTGATGAAATGTATCCCAGGATGTTGTGGGAGGCTAGGGAGGAAATTGCGGGTCCACTAACAGAGATATTTGAATCATCGGCAGCCACAGGTGAGGTGCCTGAAGACTGGAGAGTGGCGAATGTTGTGCCCTTGTTTAAGAAGGGCAGCAGGGAAAAGGCTGGGAACTACAGACCGGTGAGCATAACGTTTGTAGTAGGTAAGTTGCTAGAAGGTATTCTGAGAGACAGGATCTACAAGCATTTAGAGAGGCAAGGACTGATTTGGGGCAGTCAGCATGGCTTTGTGCGTGGAAAATCATGTCTCACAAATTTGATTTTTTGAGGGGGTGACCAAGAAGGTAGATGAGGGCAGTGCAGTAGACGTTGTCTACATGGGCTTTAGCAAAGCCGTTGACAAGGTACTGCATGGTAGGTTGTTGCAGAAGGTTAAAGCTCACGGGCTCCAGGGTGATGTTGCCAATTGGATTCAAAATTGGCTGGACGACAGAAGGCAGACGGTGGTTGTAGAGGGTTGTTTTTCAAACTGGAGGCCTGTGACCAGTGGTGTGCCTCAGGGATCGGTGCTGGGTCCACTGTTATTTGTGATTTATATTAATGATTTGGATGAGAATTTAGGAGGCATGGTTAGTAAGTTTGCAGATGACACCAAGATTGGTGGCACAGTGGATAGTGAAGGAGGTTATCTAGGATTGCAACGGGTTCTTGATCAATTAGGCCAGTGGGCCGGCGAATGGCAGGTGGAGTTTAATTTAGATAAATGTGAGGTGACGCATTTTGGCAGATCGAATCAGGCCAGGACCTACTCAGTTAATGATATGGCGTTGGGGAGAGTTATATAACAAAGAGATCTAGGAGTACAGGTTCATAGCTCCTTGAAGGTGGAGTCGCAGGTGGACAGGGTGGTGAAGAAGGCATTCGGCATGCTTGGTTTCATTGGTCAGAACATTGAATACAGGAGTTGGGACGTCTTGTTGAAGTTGTACAAGACATTGGTACGGCCACACTTGGAATACTGTGTGCAGTTCTGGTCACCCTATTATAGAAAGGATATTATTAAACTAGAAAGAGTGCAGAAAAGATTTACTAGGATGTTGCCGGGATTTGATGGTTTGAGTTATAAGGAGAGGCTGGATAGACTGGGACTTTTTTCCCTGGAGAGTAGGAGGCTTAGGGGTGATTTTATAGAGGTCTATAAAATAATGAGGGGCATAGATAAGGTAGATAGTCAACATCTTTTCCCAAAGGTAGGGGAGTCTAAAACTAGAGGGCATAGATTTAAGGTGAGAGGGGAGAGATTCAGAAGGGCCCAGAGGGCCCATTTCTTCACTCAGAGGGAAGTGAGTGTCTGGAATGGGCTGCCAGAGGTAGTAGTAGAGGCGGGTACAATTGTGTCTTTTAAAAAGCAATTAGATAGTTACATGGGTAAGATGGGTATAGAGGGTTATGGGCCAAGTGCGGGCAACTGGGACTAGCTTAATGGTAAAAACTCGGCGGCATGGACTGGTTGGGCCGAAGGGCCTGTTTCCATGCTGTAAACTTCTATGACTCTATGATTCTATGACCAAGTGCCTCATGGCAGACTGTTACAAAAGGTGAAGTCACACGGGATCTGAGGTGAGATGATAAGATGGATACCGAACTGGCTCGGTCACGGACGGCAGAAGATAGCAGTGAAAGGGTTGTTTTTCTGAATAGAAGGCAATGACCCGCGGTGTTCCGCAGGGAACTGTGCTGGGGCCTCTGTTGTTTAGAGTATATATGAACAATTTGGACGAAATTTTAGCTGGTCTGATTAGTAAGTTTGTGGATGACACCAAGTTTGTTGGAGTGGCAGAGAGTGTTGAGGATTTTCAGAAAATACAACAGGACGTATATAGATTGGAGACTTGGATAGGGATTTTAATAAGGATAAATGCGAATTACTGCATTTTGGTAGGTCTAACATAGAGTGGCAATATACAGTAAATAGCAAAACTCTTAGGAATATAGAAAGTCAGAGAGATCTGGGCATACAGATCCACAGATCTCTAAAAGTGGCAACACAAGTGGACAATGTAGTGAAGAAATCATACGGAATGATTGCCTTCACTGGACGTGGCATTTAGTATAAAAACGAGCAAGTCATAGATAGAACCATGGTCAGGCCGCACTTGGAACATTGCGCACAATTCTGGAATCCACATTACAGAAAGATGTGGAGGCTTTGGACAGGGTGCAGAGGAGGTTTACCAGGATTTGTCCTGGTCTGGACGGTCTTAGCTATTCGGAGATGCTGAATAGACTGTTTTCATTAGAAAGACGGAGGTTGAGGGGTGACCAGACAGAGTTCGACAGTATTATGAGGGGCACCGATATAGTGGATGGGAAGGCACTCTTTCCCATGGTGGACGGGTCAGGCACCATGGGCGTCCGTAGGGCAAAGTGTAGAGGATATGTGCGGCGTAAGTGGTTTACTCAGATGGCGGTGAGTGCCTGGAACGCCTTGTCAGGGGAGGTTATGAAAGCAAAAACATTAACGGCGTTCAAAAGTCAACTTGCAAAAACATGGATAGGATGGGGAAAGAGGGATATGGCACAAATAAATACTGAGGGTTTTGGTAAACGTTGGTATCATGACCTGTACAGACCCAGAGTGCTAAATGGCCTGTTCCTGTGCCATACTTTTCTTTGTTCTAATCATTTCTAGGTGATCCCTTCCAAATCATACCCATTTGCATCTATTTGTGCTGTCGATTCATTGACCTTACAAAGAGTGTTTCCTTTGATTTTTTTTGTTCCTGACGAATGTGATATAAAATAGTTAGTCTAAATATATTAGTTACAGTAATGTATATGTAGGACGGTCAAATTCTCGTGAGATCGCAGACAAAGGATTTCAGAAAGCATGGCAAGGAAGGGGGAGGGGTGTCTGGTAGTGGAGGAGAAAAGGATGCTGGGTAACAAGAGGCCAGGGTTAAGGAATGAGAAGTGAGCCAATTAGGATGTATGGCCAGGTCAGGAGGGGTATAGGATGACGTATGGGAATCGTGTATGTGAAACTTGATGCAATTTGAATGTATTTGTAGAGATTCCTTTGTCTCCAATAGCACTCGATTCGGAAGACCCTGGAGGCAGCTTGTGTTCTGGGTTTTTGTGAAGCAAGTCAGACTTGCAAGTTGTTTAAAAGTAAATAATACTAGGCCTATAAATCCATCTCGAGTTTTATTGAGGCCAGACTGACGGGTAAATAATTCAACATTTGTCATTTGGTGCCGAAACCCGGGATTTCTCAAGACGGTTACCGGCCAACTGCGAAATCAGAATTAGACTGATTTTGGACAAGGAAAGTGGAAAAGGGCCCACAATGTGTAGCTGGAAAATGACCGTGCATTGATTTTCCCCTCTTCTTATGGTCTGATTGGTCTGGTCACTCACGGTTGGTACGGAAAGATCGTCTAGACGAAATCAAAGTTCTGTCTGGTGATTAGAAAATTTAACTGATAGGATTTCATAATTGATGGTTGGGTTTGGGTTAGTTTTGGAATTGATGCAACATCAAAATTGATGGTTTTATTCCATATGTGTGTAGTTTTGGGATTGATGGGACATCGAAATTGATGATTTAATTCCATATGTGTGTAGTTTTGGGATTGATGAGACATTGAAATTGATGGTTTAATTCCATATGTGTGTAGTTTTGGAGTTGATGGGACATCGGCTGATGGTTTAATTCCAGGTGTGTGTGTTTTGGAATTGATTTACTTCCACGTGTGAGTGTTTTGGAAACTACAGTTGATTGAGCTAAAATTGTATCCTTGGACTGTAGTGGCGAAAAAACGCAGTCTTGAGGGCTAGTTTGAGATTATGGGGAATTGCTTGGATAACACGAATGATCCAGGCACGCCATTGCAAATATTATGTGATATTTATCGAGATAAAGCGAGAGATTATGGAAAATGTCAGCAACCTTAAGGAAGAAATTGGGTGACGAATGGCCACTAGGGGGCACTAAAGACCTGGACATCATTAAGAAAGTTCAGGGGAAAATCTGGAAAAAGAGCCAAAGTATGAAAGCAAAATAATTAATTGGATTATGGAGACAATATTGTCAAGAGGAAAGAGATAAGATCATGTTATCAAGTTGGCAAGAAAATGCCGTTAAAATGGGAATTCCAATTAGTGAATAGGGGAACCAGAAAACTCTGGAGATCTTGAAAAAGGAGTGTGCATTGAAAAAAACGCGCAAGTGAAGAGAGGGTCGACTCGGAAAAAAAAATGGGCTACGTAGTTCAATGGCTGGCCTTGCATTGACAGAAGCAGATGAGGACTTCGAAAATTGGACCATGTCGGCTAGAGTGCCGACTGCACCATAGCATTGTCTGCACTATTTCCGGAAACACCAGGGTATCATCATTTATATCCAGTCACTGCTCCCCAGATTCAAATCATGCCAGCCTCTCCAGCCCCTTCGGTTGATAGCTTGGGTCCGATTACAGCATCTTCACTGTCTGTTAGACAAGGAGAGCTCTGTTCAACAAGCACAGTTAGCTTTAGGAACCGATCTCGGACAGTGAGAGAGGGGCCTGATCCTATCCAGAAACAATCACGCATACCAACTGGATCCCTTCAGACCGATATGGTAGGACAGAAAAGTATGAGAACAACCAAAGAGGGTGGGAATAGTTCTGAGGAGCTGGAGCTCCCCCTAGTGGCAGGGAAGGACGTCGAAGTCTTTGAAGAGCCAGAAGAATCGGCTAGAGCGCCCCCTAGTGAGACTTTGAGACAGTTGCCGATTCGGAAAATACTAAAACCTGACGCTGTAACGGCGGACGCCCAGCCCACGATAGACGTTTATTTCCCATGGAGACCCAGTGAGATGATGGCTATTCTGGCTGCAATCCCAGACAGGAGGAAATCTCCGGCTGATTTCGTGGATTATCTGAGAACTACCATCTCAGTTTATCAAGCTGATTCAAGGGACCTCTGGACCCTATTCCAGAGGTTTTAACCCCAACAGAGTACCGCAATCATCTCAATCACTTGAATTCTGCTAGCCACGCCGCACTTCAGCAAGGCCATGCTTTGGACGATGATAGATGGGCACAAATTCTGAATGCGTTGAATGTCACATTTCAAACGCCCATAAACATTTCTGCTGTCAAACCTAAAAAGACTGAAGAGACAGAGGAATTTCTGGAACGTTTTAATGAAATCTAGCGTGGGCAGTCATGCGACTTGCCATATCAAAATGGTCAGAATTCCCCTCAATATTGTGCTATGTTAATGCATTGCCTCCCACATTCCGTGGCTACTGCCGTGAAATGTCGTAACATGAATTGGACAGAGAATGACCCTTCTCAGATGGCCAGGGCAGTCAGATTTCATTGGAAGGAGGGTGTAGGCCAGGAAGGAGGCTCCGTTCCAAAGATTAAGACGGAGTATATAATGAAAAAGGATGATCTGAGACACCAACCAGCGGCAGAAACGGTGGCTTACCAGCTGGAACCCCAATATTGTGACCTAGGGTGGGTGGATCAGCATGGGTTAGGATATCAAACCCACCCAAACGGACCCTCAGCTCCTCTATGGCCCACCGTATGCACGAAGAACATCACAACTGCCGCCCCCTCTGAATGGTCATTGGTCTACTGGGAAAAGAGGACGGGGCAGATATAGAGGGAACAATGTATGTTTAATTGCGGCCGTGCAGATCACTGGTAACAGGAATGCCCCTTTAAAACACGGGCAGCAGAAGGAGACAACCCGACCCAAAGGAGGGCGTCGCCACCAAGGGTAGGACAGCCGAGAGACACTGACTTCTCCCAGGCAAACCCTTTCCCAACACAGGATTGACTAGCTAATTTAGTCATAAGGACTCTCCAATCGGACAGGGAACCTATTATTTCACTGCAGATAGGAGATCAACACCAACCATTTGTAATCGACACTGGAGCAGCTGTCTTCGATGCAATCAGAACTTCGACTACCACTATCCGACCACACGCAGCAATAGTCGGGGTTCCAAGGACAGGTGTGTGAGTATCCTATTTCTGAACCTGTGACAGTCACTTACGAGAATAAGTCTGCGGATCATCAGTTTGTGGTGTCTACTGGATTGGACTGTAACTTGTTGGCCCGAGATTTACTGTGTATCTTCCAGCTGCAGCTAGAGTGCGGAGACGAAGGGGTAACGGTTCAATCATGAAGGATAAAACAACAGTGCTATATTTCTATCACCCACCAGTGGTGGACGTTAGACATTGAACATTCACAGCATCACGTTACCCTGGCCTATGAGAGAACCGGACAAAACAGGGAGTTGGAGGACAAATACCGGCCGTTAATTGGGACCGAATGACCAGCCAAGGTTACAGCCACAGTCACGGGAAAAGAAGGTACAGCCGATTTGGTTACAATACCTCCACATTTATGGCCACAGTCAGCTTCTGTAGGCCCTCATATTACACGTCAGGTCCACGAACAGTACCATGCCAAGGATCTGGGGCCTATGGTAAGGAGGGCAGTGGATCATTCAGATCCAACAGAGTACGCATTTCATGTCACGCCAGACGGCACTTCCAGAAAATATTTTGAGGTCCCTGAAACGATTAACACTCGACTACAGCATCACCGGGGACGTGGCGGTCTGGAATAAGTCCATCCACAGGTCAGGGCGGAATACCCATCACAAGTAGGAAAGCCAAATGTTTCACCTATTAAGGTAACGATTAAAGACCATGTAAAGCTGCCTTCCATTCGGCAATACCCCCTGAAACCCCAAGCTGCCCCGTCTATAGACAAATTTATCCGAGGGCTGTTGCAACAGGGTATTTTGGTCCCTTGCCAATCAGAATGTAACACCCCCATACTTTATGTGCCTAAACCAGCCAAAGCAAACCAGTACCGATTAGTACAGGATTTACGTTCAATCAATGCCATCGCACAGCCGTTACATGCTCTCGTCCCTAACCCTGCCCACATACTGGCTCAAATTCCAGCTCAAGCCCGGGTCTTCGCCATAATTGACCTTCAGCACGCCTTCTTTGCCCTCCCTCTCGCATCTGAAAGCCAATATTTGTTTGCCTTCACTTACAATGAACAGTAGTATACCTGGACCCGACTGCCACAGGGGTTCGTCAACTCACCTACGCTCTTCTCCAGATATCTGCAGCCCCAACTCCAGGCCTTGACATTTGAGCATGGTTCCGCTCTAGTGCAGTATGTAGATGACATATTGGTTCCGATTCCTGACGAGCCCAGTAACAGGGATGATGTGATCCAGTTATTAAACCACCTATCCTCGTTGGGTTACGTTGTTTCACAATCAAAGGTCCTGGTGGCTCAGACAAAGGTCAAGTTCTTAGGAGTTTTACTTACAGCCACAGAAAGAAGTCTCGAACCCAGTAGGATTGAACCAATACGCCAATTCGCGGCCCCTACCATAGCCAAGGAGGTCCGTCATTGGCTGGGTATGGTGAATTATTGTCGACAGTGAATACCAAACATCGCTGTCTATACAAAGCTGCTGACGCCTTACACTAGTGAAGTGGGGAATTTTACTCTCACCACCGCGGCACTCGAAGCCTTCCGTTGCCTGAAGCAGGCCTTGTTACAAGCACCGGCCCTCGGGAGGCCCTTGTGCGACCGACCGTTCCAGATATACTGTACTGTTCTGGAAGGATGTTCAACAGCGGTACTCACCCAGCTACATGGGAACAAGCAATTCCCGTAGCATATTGCTCTTCCAAACTTGATCCAGTAGCGTTGGGCCACACTGTTTGCACCCAGATCTTGGCAGCGATATACAAAAGTTTGCAGGCTGCGACCAATATAACTCTCCAACAGGATATTACGTTATATAGCTCCCACTACTGGGGCAACTGCAGGCTCAGCATCTTACGCAGCTCGGCAGAATAGGTATGAAATATACCTTTTGAACAATCCACTTCTGACATCTAAATACTGTACCACTATCAATCCAGCCTGTTTTCTTAGCGGTCCCCCTGTCCATGAAGTCGCACCTGGCCACGACTGTTGAGCCTTGATTCAGGAAACTACCACACTAAGGGACGATCTGAGTGAGATTCCGTTAGAAAAACCTGACATGATTATGTCTGTTGATGGCAATGCATTAGTAAGCCCCATTGGCCGGAGACTGTCCGGTTACGCAATCGTAGATCAGGATGGTCTGATCCTAGAAGCGGCAGCTTTTCAGACCCATTATTCAGCCCAACAAGCCGAACGTTTTGCCCTTACCCGTGCATGTATTCTTGGGGCAGATCGTAGGGTAAATATTTATACTGACTCCCGATACGCCTTCGGGGTAGTTCATGACTTCGGACAGCTCTGGAAGAATAGGGGATTCCTTACCTCGGCAGGCACGGAAATATCCCACCGGGGTTTAGTTAATGACTTACTGCAGGCCCTCCTTATGCCCGCGCAGATTTCCATCATTAAATGCGCTGCCCACACAAATGGTAAGACCCCAGTTGACGTTGGTAATGAACAAGCAGATTGTGCAGCGCGGACAGCCGCGCAAATTCAGCAAGTGATGGTGCCTAAAATGTTAAGTCAGACTAAACGATCTACTATAAATATGTCTGCTTCTGACAAGCCAATGCCAACCATCCAAGACGTCATAAGGTTACAGGAGGACGCTCCTGAGAGTGATAAACACATGTGGAAACGGTTAGGTTCTACACATGATTCTGTTACCTCTTTATGGACCACGCCAGTACATCAGACTTGTATGTCTGATGTACTGGCTTTATGGGTCATCGAATGTGTACACTTTGCAACTCATTGTGGGGCTCGGGGGACGAGTGATTTGTTGCTGGACACTTGGTGGCACCCTAAAATGCAGGGGTTGGCCCAGAGTATCAATAATCGGTGTTTGATCTGTCAGCAATATAACACCGACAAAGGTATCCCTTGTGGTACGGGGCAAACCCCGTTGCCCAATGGTCCCTTTGAGACGCTCCAAATGGATTACATTGAGTTGGAAAGGTGTCAATGTTGTCAATGTTATAAATATGTTTTGGTCATTGTGGATGTGTTCAGCAGATGGGTTGAGGCGTATAAGACTACCGATAATAAAGCTGCTACTGTGGTTAAAGTTCTGAGGCGGGAAATCATTGCCCGGTACGGTATACCAGCTCAGTTAAGTTCTGATAACGGGCCTCATTTTATAGGACAGATTAACAAGGTGTTCTGCTCCCAGTTGGGCATACGCCAGCAGTTACGCTGTGCGTACAGACCGGCGGCCGGGTTGGTTGAGAGACACAATCAGACCCTCAAAACTAAATGTGCTAAATTAAAAGCAGACACGGGACTGACATGGCTTAAGTTGCTCCCCGTTTTCCTCTTCCAGCTGCGAGTTACACCTGCGGGACCGGCCCGGCTCTCTCCTGCCGAGATCCTTCATGGCAGGTCCCTTAGAACTCCCTGGAGCCTGCATGTTCCCAGACTGGTTCAGTTTCACCATATGACTGAATAAATGGCCACCTATGTTCTAGCCCTATGAATTGACCTTCAGCACGCCTTCTTTGCCCCCCCTCTCGCATCTGAAAGTCAATATTTGTTTGCCTTCACTTACAATGGACAGTAGTATACCTGGACCCGACTGCCACAGGGGTTCGTCAACTCACCTACGCTCTTCTCCAGATATCTGCAGACCCAACTCCAGGCCTTGACATTGGAGCATGGTTCGACTCTAGTGCAGCATGATATCGACTCATGGAAGGTCATCAGGTTAATGGACGTTGCAGGACTCAAACCCTCCCTCCTTTACCATCCCTGCAGTCATGTGTTTAACTGCACTCACTCCCTACTCCTCACCTCGCTAGCACGTGGCACTGGCAGCAAACCAGAGATGACAACATGGTCTGTCCTGGCTCTCAGCTTCCACCCGAGCTCCCTGAATTACTGTTTTACATCCCCGACCCTTTTCCTACCTGTGTCGTTGGTACCGATGTGTACCACGAGTTGTGGCTGATCCCCCTCCCCTTAAGGATCCTGAAAACACGATCGGAGACGTCACGGAACTTCGCACTCGGGAGGCAACACACCAACCGTGAGCCTCTCTCGTTGGCACAGAACCGCCTATCTGTCGCTGTAACTAAAGAGTCTCCAATAACTAATGCTCTCCTGTTCTCCCTCTTCCCTTTGGAGCCACAGGGACAGACACAGTGCTAGACCTGGTCACCATGGCTTACCTCTGGTGCCCCCCGCCCCCCGCAATAGTATCCAAAATGCTATACCTGAGGGGAACAACCGCAGGGGATCCCTGCACTGACTGCTTCTTTCCCCTTCTTTTAAACGTCAGCCAGCTACCTTCATTCTTAGGAGTAGCATCTATTTGTAACGGACTCTGCCTCCCTAATGATCCTCATTTCATTCAGCTCCAGCTCCAGTTCCGAGTTCTCCAGTCTTTGGGGAGCTGCAAATGGGTGCAATTCCCGCAGGTGAACTCATCAGGGCCTCTGACGGTGTCCCTCACTGCGACCATCCTGCAGGAGGAACATTGCACTGCCCTCTCTGCCATCCCTTCCATTTATCCACTTGACAATTGCAGAGAGAGAAAAAACAGCTTATCTGATTTTTACACTTCCCGCAGCTTAGAGGTTGTGGGAGGGTGGAGAGAGGAAAGGGAAAGGACAGCTTACCTCACCAACTCCCCACACAGTCTTTTGTTTTGTTTAGAGGAGGAGGATTTGGAGGATGGATTTTTTGTGTTGATAGTTGTTATGATGTTGACTGTGGATTTATAAAGTGTTACCTGGTTTCATAAATAAACAGTGTTTTAATTTAAAAGTACTGTAGATTTCTGTTGCATCACCCCTGCAAAGTGGGCCTGTGTGCTCGCCATAACCACAATCCATTCAAAGTTGTGGGTCAGGTGGACTGCATGATACACTTTGGGGTTCTCTAAACCCTGGCCCATAACAACACTTACATGCCCACACCCTGAATGTATCCACAAATACCCACACACACCCAGTCACGCACTTAACCTCTCATGCACACAAGACACATCCACCCATATACACACATGTACATTTCCACATATTTGCACATACACACTTACCAACACACCTAGGTATAAACACAGACACACATACGCCCACACCCAAACACTCACAGACATACAGAACCACACAGAAACATACGCAGTCACACACGCTCACCCATACCGAACACTAAATCATTCACATACACACCCATAAATTCAGGCACAGACAAACAATCAGTCAGACATACATATATGCTTCCACAGTTACCCACATAGACACCCCGCCCACCCACACGCTTACTCACCCACACACCACATGCTCAAACCGAGAACGAGACAAGCAGCCATACTTACCCACAAACACACAGAAAAATGCACAGGACACCCTCACAGCCACCCACACACATTCACACACGACCCCCCCCCCCCCGCTGCACACACACACACACACATACGCAAACTCACAAGTGCAACCACATACACTCACACATACATATTAACACCCATACCAAAACACACCTGTTATCAAAAAAACATACAAACAGAAACGGCCGCGCACACAGACCCAACTGGTTAATTACCGCCCCATCTGTCTGCTGCCGATCATTAGCGATATGATGGAACGGCTCAACAGCTGTGCAATGAAGTGGCACTTACTGAGCAGTAACCGGCTCACAGACGCTCAGTTTCAGTTGTGCCAGGGCCACTGACCTCGTCACAGCCTTTGTTCAAACACGCAGAACATGAAGTAGAAGGGAGGTGACATCATAGCAGCATTTGATCGAGTGTGGAATGAAGAAGCCCGAGCAAAACTGGAATCAATGGGAATGAGGAAAACCCTCTGCTGGTTGGAGTCATACCTGTTAGAAGGGAGGATGGTTATGACTCTTGGAGGTTAATAATCTCAGCTCCTGGACACAACTCCATGTGTTCCTCAGGAGGTATCCTCGGCGCAGCCATCTTCCGTTTCTTCATACATGATCTTCCTTATATCTAAGGACAGAAGGGTTGATGTTCACTGATGACTGCACAATGTTCGGTACCGTTTGTGACGCAGATACTGAAGCAGTCCGTGTCCGTGTACAAGAGAATCTGGACAATATCGGGGCTGTTAAGTGGACATTAAAATTGAGACCTCACAAGTATCAACAAAGAACACCCTCGTCATGAAAAGGTGAAGAACATTCAGCCCCTTGAAGCTGTTACTGCGGAACAACAGGATGGTGTTGAACCTTTGGGGTTTCTTACACGGAAACATCAGTAACCATTCATACCCTCCAGTCTGTTATTGCGGAACAGGAAGATGTTGTTCATTCTGTGGAGCTTCTTCCAGAGTACACATTGAGACTTAGGGCAGATGTGTGATACCAGGTTCGCCAAGCTAGTCACGAGCAAAGACCTTTCCCAGAATACCAAACAAGGACAAAGAGCCACAGAGAGAGATATAGTGTCACACATCACAGAAACAGGCCCTTCGGCCCAACATGTCTATGCTGACCATCAGATGTCTTGATTAATTGTCCAGTGAGTGCCATCTCCTTTGTTTTTGTACACGGATATATCACCGATCTTTCCTCCCAACAGAGATTCCTCAATGATGCTGGATTTCCACTGTTATTGATTTCAGAAAGAATTGCATACTCCCTGGGTATTCCATGGTCAGATGACCCATCTTAATCATGGTGGTCTCACTGTCCAGCTCCTACGTTAAAGTCTAGAATGGAGCTGGGTGGGTCTCAGTGACAACGCTCTCCATGTTTGAGGTCGTCCTCCACTCACCAATCCAGCTGGTTGCTTCGTTCAATGATGATCATCTATGTCTATCTCTTCAATGGGGCTGATTAGTTACTGTTTGACCCAATGCATTCTTGGTTCCTTCATCCATCCCCCTGACAGCCTCGGATTCAGCAGCATGCTGTTGCAGAGTTTTAACCAGTATTGATTGGTACATTGCTGATCAATCTGCTGAGATCTGGCAAAACTGAGAACATCTCTATTTTGTCAGGTATGTACTTTTAGTTAATGGGAGCTCTCCTCCTGGTGAGAGTAACTAGCTCAATTTCAGTTCAATAATCCTTAAACCAATCAGCATTCCTCTGATCTATTTCCAGGACTCAGCGACTGCAGTTATAGATGATGTTGTGTAGATAGTCCCACTTTGACACCACTCTATGATCTTGGATGAACTAGCCTGATCCAGGATGTTGAGGAACTCCTGACTCCTTTTGGACTCATTGGATGATCAGTGTTGACCCGAGGATGAGCTTTCTTCTTGGAGTTGAGTCATCACGATTAAAGTGTGTTTTTTTTCTGTGAGACCGGCTCCATTCTCATTTGTTTCCTCTTGGATTTTCCTGTCGCAAGAATGTGTTGTGTTTCTCTATACAGGATCCATATTGAGCGGGTCCAGTTTCTTACAGTTCTGTAATGTCCACACTGAGCTGCGTAAATTCATTTTCGATCAGAGCTGTATTGTGTATATCATCAACGTGCAGAAGGTTATTGGTCAGGCCAGGACACAGGGTCCTTATGATCTAGCTTGTGATGTGAAACACTGCTGATTGTCTTTGCGAAATTTGCGTTGCCTGGTGTACAGCTGAACAACCTGCCTGTTAAGAGAGAATCCCATTGAAGCTGAGCTTCAATGATCCATTGGAAACAGGAGGCCGCGGTGAGACAGCAGTTAGCGGACTGGCGACTATGGACGGTGGCTATTCACTGAAACCTGATGCTTTCATCCACTGTCGACAGCAACCCCTGGTGTTCGAGCGCTGTGCCAATCGAGTGAGAGTTTATAACCGATATCTGCTTCTTCCTGTGTTGTGCCATCGAGAAACACAAATCTGGATCTTCTCTCCAGGTTACAGGCCTGGGTAAATAATCTGGTGAACCTGAGTTGTCCAAGCATCAGGATCTCTCTCTGGCCATTGCTACTGTTGTTCACAGGAAAGGGAGGAATCAGTGCTGTTTGTTACCAGCTCTGCTGCTGGGCTTGTGAGAAAGCTGCCTGATAGATGACAGACACTCCGCTGGAGAAATTCACTCCAGGTTTATTGCTCGAGATTTTCACAGAACAGGGACAACAGGGGCCGTGTCAGTGAAAGCTCGTGTCAAAGACTGATATGGGTTGGAGATTAGGAACGGGGAATTTGAGGGGTTGCGTGCTATCAGGCTCTTTTTATACTTGAACTAGCAAAAACGTTCTGGGTAATGACCAGAGCGTTGGACAATTGGACGGAGAATGTCATGGAGGAATTTAATCAGATCTGTGAGAAAATTAATGATTTGCCAGAGCGGCCGGCACTAGAGGTCAGTGAGGACAAGGATGATGAGTGAATTAGATTCGGTCAGAGTTTGGGATATGGACAGCAGAGTTTCAGGTCAGATTTGATTCTCCAGCTTTGTAACTGAGAGGCAGTTCAGCAGAGATTTGGAATGGTAGTCAGAAAATCACATTGACAGCTGTTGTGATCCAGAGGACGATATTCTGGAGGTGACAGTGGACATGGTTAATGATGGGGTGGATATTAGGTCAGAAATCGGCTCAGGATTAAAGGATAACAGAAGTGGCAATCAGTGGTTCACAAATAGAATAGCTGCATATGATCCCTGCGGAACACCACTGGTCACAGCCCTCCAATTAGAAAAGCATCCTTCCATTGCTACTCACTGCCTTCGATGACCTAGCCAGTTCTGTATCCACCTTGCCAGCTCACCCCTGATCCCGTGTGACTTCACCTTTTGCACTAGTCTACCATGAGGGACCTTGTCAAAGGACTTACTGAAGTCCATACATACAACATCCACTGCCCTACCTGCATCAATCATCTTTGTGACCTCCTCCAAAAACTCTATCAAGTTAGTGAGACACGACCTCACCTTCACAAAACCATGCTGCCTCTCACTAATACGTCCATTTGCTTCCAAATGGGAGTAGATGCTGTCTCGAAGAATTCTCTCCAGTAATTTCCATACCACTGAAGTGAGGCACACCGGCCTGTAGTTCCCGGGATTATCCTTGCTACCCTTCTTAAACAGAGGAACAACATTGGCTATTCTCCAGTCCTCCGGGACATCACCTGAAGACAGTGAGGATCCAAAGATTTCTGTCAAGGCCTCAGCAATTTCATCTCCAGCATCCTTCAGTATTCTGGGGTAGATCCCATCAGGCCCAGCGGACTTATCGACCTTAATATTTTTTAAGACGCCCATCACTTCGTCTTTTTGGATCTCAATGTGACCCAGGCTATCGACACATCCTTCTCCAGACTCAACATCTACCAATTCCTTCTCTTTGGTGAATTCTGATGCAAAGTACACATTTAGTATCTCGCCCATTTCCTCTGGCTCCACACATAGATTCCCTTGTCTATCCTTCAGTGGGCCAACACTGATTTCAGTGGAGCGGAGCAGGCTAGTCAATTTCAGCAGGAGCAGTGCGCAAGTGATTTCTGGGAGGTAAGTTTCTCCTTTAAAAACACTTGTCTTTGCAGGAGCAGGAGCAGGCCAGTCGATTTCAGCGGGAGCGGTGCGTTAATTATTTCTGGGAGACTTTCACAGGAGCAGGCTAGTCAATTTCAGCGGTAAACACTTACCTGGTCCCGTTTACTTTGCTGTTTAAAAAAAAAAAATTTAGTGTTTAAGGCGGGAACAGGAAGTTCGAACCGCGGACTTCTGGGAAGACACTCACCAATAAATTCTGTTGGAGAGGAAACCCGAGACACTACACGTGTAGTGTCTCCCACCCGCCCTCCTCCTCTAACCTAATAATAAACCCCATTGGTGTGAGGAAAGTACCATATTTTATTATTATTTATTTTTATTAAATTTAATTTAGTTGTTAGCCAGATCTTGGTAGAAAGTTAGAGGGATGGCAGGGAAGGGAGTGCAATGTTCCTCCTGCAGGATGTTTGAGGTGAGGGATGCCGTTAGTGTCCCTGCTGATTTTACCTGCAGGAAGTGCTGCCATTTCCAGCTCCTCCAAGACCGAGTTAGGGAACTGGAGCTGGAGTTGGAAGAACTTAGGATCATTCGGGAGGCAGAGGGGGTCATAGATAGCAGCTTCAGGGAATTAGTTACACCAAAGATTGGAGATAGATGGGTAACTGTAAGAGGGACTGGGAAGAAGCAGTCAGTGCAGGGATCCCCTGCGGTCGTTCCCCTGAGAAACAAGTATACCGCTTTGGATACTTATGGGGGGAGGGGGGGATTTACCAGGGGTAAGCCATGGGGTACGGGCCTCTGGCACGGAATCTGCCCCTGTTGCTCAGAAGGGAAGGGGGAGAGGAGCAGAGCATTAGTAATTGGGGACTCGATAGTCAGGGGCACAGATAGGAGATTTTCTGGGAGCGTGAAAGACTCACGTTTGGTATGTTGCCTCCCAGGTGCAAGGGTACGTGATGTCTCATATCGTGTTTTCCGGCTCCTTAGGGGGGAGGGGGAGCAGCCCCAAGTCGTTTTCCACATTGGCACTAACGACATAGGTAGGAAAGGGGACAAGGATGTCAGGCAGGCTTTCAGGGAGCTAGGACGGAAGCTCAGAACTAGAACAAACAGAGTTGTTATCTCTGGGTTGTTGCCCGGGCCACGTGATAGTGAGATGAGGAATAGGGAGAGAGAGCAATTAAACACGTGGCTACAGGGATGGTGCAGGCGGGAGGGATTCAGATTTGTGGATAACTGGGGCTCTTTCTGGGGAGGGTGTGATCTCTACAGATAGCATGGTCTACATCTGAACCTGAGGGGCACAAATATCCTTGGGGGGGGGGGGGAGATTTGTTAGTGCTCTTTGGGGGGGGGGGGTTACACTAATGCAGCAGGGGCATGGGAACCTGGATTGTAGTTTTAGGGTAAGGGAGAATGAGTGCATAGAGGTCAGGAGCACAGATTTGACGTCGCAGGAGGGGGCAGTGTTCAGGTAGGTGGTTTGAAGTGTGTCTACTTCAATGCCAGGAGTATACGAAATAAGGTAGGGAACTGGCAGCATGGGTTGGTACCTGGGGCTTCGATGTTGTGGCCATTTAGGAGACATGGATAGAGCAGGGACAGGATGGATGTTGCAGGTTCCGGGGTTTAGGCGTTTTAGTAAGCTCAGAGAAGGAGGGAAAAGAGGGGGAGGTGTGGCGCTGCTAGTCAAGAGCAGTATTACGGTGCCGGAGAGGATACTAGATGGGGACTCATCTTCCGAGGTAGTTGGGTCTGAGGTTAGAAACATGAAAGGAGAGGTCACACTGTTGGGAGTCTTCTATAGGCCACCAAATAGTTCTAGGGATGTAGAGGAAAGGATGGCGAGGATGATCCTGGATAAGAGCGAAAGTAACAGGATAGTTATTATGGGAGACTTTAACTTTCCAAATATTGACTGGAAAATATATAGTTCGAGTACATTAGATGGGTCGTTTTTTGTAATGTGTGCAGGATGGTTTCCTGACACAATATGTTGACAGGCCAACAAGAGGCGAGGCCACGTTGGATTTGGTTTTGGGTAATGAACCTGGCCAGGTGTTGGATTTGGAGGTAGGAGAGCACTTTGGGGACAGTGACCACAATTCGGTGACGTTTACGTTAGTGATGGAAAGCGAGAAGTATACACTTCAGGGCAAGAGTTAGAGCTGGGGGAAGGGCGATTATGATGCCATTAGACGTGACTTGGGGGGGAGGGGATAAGGTGGAGAAGTATGCTGCAAGTGTTGGGCACACTGGATAAGTGGAGCTTGTTCAAGGATCAGCTACTGCGTGTTCTTGATAAGTATGTACCGGTCAGGCAGGGAGGAAGGCGTCGAGCGAGGGAACCGTGGTTTACCAAAGAAGTGGAATCTCTTGTTAAGAGGAAGAAGGAGGCCTATGTGAAGATGAGGTGTGAAGTTTCAGTTGGGGCGATGGATAGTTACAAGGTAGCGAGGAAGGATCTAAAGAGAGAGCTAAGACGAGCAAGGAGGGGACATGAGAAGTATTTGGCAGGTAGGATCAAGGAAAACCCAAAAGCTTTCTATAGGTATGTCAGGAATAAGCGAATGACTCGGGAAAGAGTAGGACCAGTCAAGGACAGGGATGGGAAGTTGTGTGTGGAGTCTGAAGAGATAAGCGAGATACTAAATGAATATTTTTCGTCAGTATTCACTCAGGAAAAAGATAATGTTGTGGAGGAGAATGCTGAGACCCAGGCTAATAGAATAGATGTCATTGAGGTACGTAGGGAAGAGGTGTTGGCAATTCTGGACAGGCTGAAAATAGATAAGTCCCCGGGTCCTGATGGGATTTATCCTAGGATTCTCTGGGAGGCCAGGGAAGAGATTGCTGGACCTTTGGCTTTGATTTTTATGTCATCATTGGCTACAGGAATAGTGCCAGAGGACTGGAGGATAGCAAATGTGGTCCCTTTGTTCAAAAAGGGGAGCAGAGACAACGCCGGCAACTATAGACCGGTGAGCCTCACATCTGTAGTGGGTAAAGTTTTGGAGGGGATTATAAGAGACAAGATTTATAATCATCTAGATAGGAATAATATGATCAGGGATAGTCAGCATGGCTTTGTGAAGGGTAGGTCATGCCCCACAAACCTTATCGAGTTCTTTGAGAAGGTGACTGAACAGGTAGACGAGGGTAGAACAGTTGATGTGGTGTATATGGATTTCAACAAAGCGTTTGATAAGGTTCCCCACGGTAGGCTATTGCAGAAAATACGGAGGCTGGGGATTGAGGGTGATTTAGAGATGTGGATCAGAAATTGGCTAGCTGAAAGAAGACAGAGGGTGGTGGTTGATAGGAAATGTTCAGAATGGAGTTCAATTACAAGTGGAGTACCACAAGGATCTGTTCTGGGGCCGTTGCTGTTTGTCATTTTTATCAATGACCTAGAGGAAGGCGCAGAAGGGTTGGTGAGTAAAGTTGCAGACGATACTAAAGTCGGTGGTGTTATCGATAGTGTGGAAGGATGTAGCAGGTTACAGAGGGATATAGATAAGCTGCAGAGCTGGGCTGAGACGTGGCAAATGGAGTTGAATGTAGAGAAGTTTGAGGTGATTCACTTTGGAAGGAATAACAGGAATGCGGAATATTTGGCTAATGGTAAAGTTCTTGGAAGTGTGGATGAGCAGAGGGATCTAGGTGTCCATGTACATCGATCCCTGAAAGTTGCCACCCAGTTTGATAGGGTTGTGAAGAAGGCCTATGGTGTCTTGGCCTTTATTGGTAGAGGGATTGAGTTCCGGAGTCAGGAGGTCATGTTGCAGCTGTACAGAACTCTGGCACGGCCGCATTTGGAGTATTGCGTACAGTTCTGGTCTCCGCATTATAGGAAGGACGTGGAGGCTTTGGAGCGGGTGCAGAGGAGATTTACCAGGATGTTGCCTGGTATGGAGGGAAAATCTTATGAGGAAAGGCTGATGGACTTGAGGTTGTTTTCATTGGAGAGAAGAAGGTTAAGAGGAGACTTAATAGAGGCATACAAAATGATCAGGGGGTTAGATAGGGTGGACAGTGAGAGCGTTCTCCCGCGAATGGAAATGGCTGGCACGAGGGGACATAGCTTTAAACTGAGGGGTAATAGATATAGGACAGAGATCAGAGGTAGGTTCTTTACGCAAAGAGTAGTGAGGCCGTGGAATGCCCTACCTGCAACAGCAGTGAACTCGCCAACATTGAGGGCATTTAAAATTTTATTGGATAAACATATGGATGACAATTGCATAGTGTAGGTTCGATGGCTTTTGTTTCGGTGCAACATCGTGGGCCGAAGGGCCTGTACTGCGCTGTATCGTTCTATGTTCTATGTTCTATGTTTCCCTGGCTACCCCCTTGCTTTTTATGTTCGTGTAAAAAGCCTTGGGATTTTCCTTAACCCTATTTGCCAATGACATTTCGTGACCCCCTTCGAGCCCTCCTGACTCCTAGCTTAAGTTCCTTCCTACTTTCCTCATATTCCACACAGGCTTCGTCTGTTCCCAGCCTTTTAGCCCTGACAAATGCCTCCTTTTTCTTTTTGACGAGGCCTACAATATCTCTCGTTCTCCAAGGTTCCCGAAAATTGCCGTATTTATCCTTCTTCCTCACAGGAACATGCCCTTCCTGAATTCCTTTCAACTGACACTTGAAAGCCTCCCACATGTCAGATGTTGATTTGCCCTCAAATATCCGCCCTCAATCTAGGTTCTTCAGTTCCCGCCTAATATTGTTATTATTATCCTTCCCCCAATTTAGCACATTCACCCTAGGACCACTCTATCCTTGTCCACCAGCACTTTAAAACTTACTGAATTGTGGTCCCTGTTCCCGAAATGCTCCTCGACTGAAACTTCCACTACCTGGCCGGGCTCATTCCCCAATACCATGTCCAGTAATAGATGCATGGACCGTTATCGTCCAGCATGCCATATGTTCCATAAATGTCGCAGAAGATTGAAAAAAAAGGCAAATGTGTTTCTGCAAAAAATGGACGAAAAGAAGGATACGATAGGCCAGTTAGTCGAAGGCCTATCGTATGAATATTGTCATCTTCCTTCATTAAGGAGGTTATAGTAAAATATTTAGAATACCATAATGGAATAAGGCTCGATCCATGTTGTATTTGATTCGAGGAAAATCGCGGGTATCAATTTTATCAGGGCCCTTTGTGTAAGTAACAAACATGTTTTAAATTGGCGATTCTGAAGTCGAAATGATATTTAATACAGTATGGCGGTACATAAACTAATGCTGCCCGGAATAATAATACAGCAACAAGGGCGATGCAACATCATGCCCGAAGCGCTGGTTAGGAAGCAGCCAATATTTTGTGGGGTTATTTGGCATTTTTCGACAGGAAAATCTGTCATCTTGCGATTGCACAGGATGCACTGCGGTGGCTCAATGCAGCGAGTGTCGATATCAAATACTTGAAAAACGGCACCGAATGCATGGCAGATACATTTGCCAATATCAACAAGAAAGGGAAAAAAATACAAACGTGGAGTAAGGTGTCTCCAGTTGGTTATAGATAAAAAAATTGAGTGAGAAAAAAAATAGAGAGTAATGTGTAAAACCATGAACTCATCCGCGTTGGCAGGAAAAACAGATCAGCACTATACTGGTTGAATGGTGAGGGTTACAGAGATCGGTCGCAAGGCAAATGCGTAAACTGGTTGATCAATCATGAACATTTAGCATGCAGGAACACCAAGAGATTCGGAATCAAATGGAATGTTGGCGATTATTGCAAGGCGCCTAGAAAAGTATGGAAGTGCCAATACAAACATACAAGCCATTGGAGACAGGATCTCAAGTATTTGTACTGATTGGCTTTGTTTATTTGAAAACAAATATCTTTCGAAAGCAGTTCAGTTAGCATTCCCACGTTGAAAGACCTCGATTACGAAGAATTGAATCGGACAGTGTTTTTCTATCTTTTTTTCGAGCGACCCACTTTGATAGAATAGCCGACTATCGCGACCCACACCACATTCTCAAAATGTTTTCCATAATTACTGTTAAAAAGTCACACGCATTGTTGGCACTTCTGTATTATTGAATGTAAATTTGTAAATTGGGCAGCTGTTTCACCTTAAACGAGACCTCTTACCTCATACATTGCTAAAGGGTGTGACGCAGAATTATTTGACAATTTTATTTCTTCACACCCATTGCTCTCATTTGGAAAATTGCGTTCAAGCGCTGGGAAGATTAATAGGCTTAGTATTGCACAGTTTTAACAACGTCATGTCCTGGCGTTCAAAACCGAACTCGACCTCAGATGGGAAAGTACACTCAAAACGTGATCAAAAAAAGATGCGTCCTTTAAGGACAAGAGCGCCGGTGTGGAGAGACAATTCGGAAATGGAAGGAGTGGACATAGAGGCTTGTAGGGGTGGAAGAGTCCGTATGTCCAGCTTAACTGAGAGAATGATAAAATATACACGGGTTTTGCCAGCGATTCCCTGAAATCAAGAAATAATACCACACTGAACTCAAGAAATAATACAGATCCTCACGTTCAGCACAGTAGCAGGAAATGCCACCCAAAGAGAATTTTAGAGGTCTATGACTGCAAAGTACCCAACTACATCTTGGTCCAGAGAGACAACGATGTCCACGGCACCGGCTTCTTAATCAGCCTCCCGCGGTCATACACTGTAACCCAGTGAGAATTTACCCAGAGAGAAAACGGTAATGATGGTCAGACGGTATTTGAGATCATTTTGGTGACCTTTTGACGACCTATGTTAAACCATTCAGTATCATCCGCGGGTTCCGACGCCTAGTTTGGAAAGCATTGGAATAGAAGCTTATGTCTATATCCATTGTCGTCAGACGAATGAACACAGATTGTATTCATTAAAATGATACGCTGAAGATTTGATGGGATGGAAAGAAAAAGGTTGTTTATAATCTTTATTGTCAGAAGCAGGCTTGCAATGAACTTACTGTGAAAAGCCCCAACTCGCCACATTTTGGCGCCTGTCCGGACACAGAGGGAGAAATCAGAATGTCCAAATCACCTCACAGTATGTCTTTCGGGACTTGTGGGAGGAAACCGGCGCACCCGGAGGAAACCCACGCAGACATACGGAGAACGTGAAGACTCCACACAGACATTGACCAACGCCAGGAATCGAACCTGGGACCCTGGCACTGTGAAGCAACAGTGGTAATCACTGTGCTACTGCGCTGCCCATATCGTAGGGTTTGGTCCGGTCTCCTAAAATTATGCATTTTTTTCCTTTTTCGCCGACTAAGCAAGTCAACCTGACACAGCTCTCCTCTCACTCCTTTCGTGTTTGATCTTCTGTTGTTCTCGTTTCGCTTCATTTGCCAGATTATTCCATAGATCAGAAGTATGCATCTTAAAAACTGGTATTCAAATGCTTTTGCAAAGGCATTATACTGTAGGTAACCGTGAAGTATTTGGAATCTAAATCTCCTCTACTTTGGGTTGTTCAGAGTAGAACAGGCTCCATTTTGAACACTACAGAAATAGACATATGCAGTTGAGAGACCTTTGCTCCTGATCTGCCCTGCGCATTCCAAGAAATAACTCATGACCTTGTGGATAAACCTTCAGTGCGTCTGCTTCACTAACGGTGTCTTTGGGCCAGGAAATAAAACCCATAGATAGCAGACCCGCGCCCTGCTTGCAGTACCAGTAATAATTGTGCTTACAGATGCTTGCTGGGTGGGGGGGATGGGGGTGGGGGTGGGGGCGCAGGGGGCTGGAGAATCGCATCTGCCCATTATATGCTACCTATCGCGGGACAAAAACAATGATATTATCCTTTGATTTCTCATAGACACTGTAACTGTATGTGAGTAGTTTAGAATGGTATAACTTTGTAAGATCGTTATTATCTAATACTATTTATTTACTGAACTATAATGGGACAGTATTAGAATGTCACATTATACATTGTGACTACTGTCACACACTTGAGTATAACTTGAATTGTAATTTTCTCATACCAATACTTTAAAATAGTCTGTAAATCTACGATCGGGTATTATGCCATCAGTTGTTAGAAAAGTAAAATGACCGAGTTCAGATTTCAAGGCTGCTGTGAAACTGACTGGGGCCTTACAGTGAGCTAACCGATAAGGACAGGATTACAGGCTGTTTGTGCTAGCCGATAATTGGGGGCGACAGCTTTCAATTCACCATCAGTTGGATCAACGAATCTCAGCTTAGCCAATGTCTTGGTCATGATCCATTATCAAATCGAAAGGTCAAAGGAGACTTTGCGAAATGTTTGGATGATAATGTCATCAGATACTTGTTGGTAGAAAACAAGGTTACAGAATGGTGGGACGTATGGTAGGTACGGTCCAATGAGGCCAAAAGTGCATATAACGTCGGCTCGCGCGTGTCTAAGCCGAGATGTTTAGATCTAACTCCGTGCCTAAAGGATAAGAGGTAATTAGTGAAACATTCTGCAATTAGCCTATATCGCATTTGCTGCCTTTTACATCCATCTGACTTTTGAAGTTTGAATTTAAATATTTATTTCACAGCATTGTTGCCGTTGTAAATATGTCGATCTAATTGTGATTACACATAAACTATTTACCCATTGTTGTGGCAAGAGGCATTCTCTGATTGAGTTGAAATTTGTGTTTTCCGCTGAGAGATGGAAAAACAAAAAGTCCCATTTGGTGCAAATTTAATTATAGAACATAGAGCACACAGTGCAGAAGGAGGCGAGTCTGCACCAACCCACTTTAGCCCTCACCTCCAGCCTATCGCCGTAATCCAATAACTCCTCCTAAACATTTTGGAGTCTAAGGACAATTTAGCATGGCCAATCCACCTAACCTAGCCTTTGGACTGTGGGAGGAAACCGAAGCATCCGGAGGAAACCCAGGCAGACACGGGGAGAACGTGCAGACTCCGCACAGACAGTGAGCCAGTGAGGAATCGAACCTGTGACCCTGGCGCTGTGAAGCCATTGAGCTAGCCAATAGTGCTACAGTGCTGCCCTGATTGATTATCACTGATGTTCTGTGTCTGTCCACTGTTAAACTCGGGTTCACTTCCTGCCCACCTCTGCGTATTCCAACCAGAGCACTGCAGTATTTCATTCGCACGACTGCACTCTTTGAACTTCTATACCTCTGTTAAGTGACTATTTCCCTATATTGATTGTTTGACAAGATCCGAAGCATCTGAATGCTCCTCCTCCCAATGAGGTGTCTGTCCAGCAGCGAGTACACCACAGAGACAACACGATACTCCCAAACTGCTGGTCACGGCTGCAGGTAAAAATATCCAAACATAATGTGGTATCCCTCTCACTGTCACATTCTTCTTCACCTGCCCCATTTTCTGCACGGTATAGTTGCATGAAGCATGTGCATGTGATCTGCAGTTCTTCATCGCGTCTACAGATTAATTAAGAAGCTGATAGCTATTGTTCAAATGCGAGGATGATCCAGTTCTATCACTGCATAAAAGTCCCATTTATTGCCGTTTGCTGGTTTGGTAGTCAAACCATTCTCTGGCTGAGCGCTATAAACCTCGTTCAATTTAACAAAGGGGAAAATCTGGCATCTGTTGCAACCAATCCAGATAAAGCTCATCCTCCCTGACGCCACTCATTGTCTGCAAATTGGTCTCACAATATGTTTAATTTGCAGGCGTCTACCACAGATATTATTATCGAGAATGTAGATAATTTCCACTGCACAAATTTCTGAAGGTTGCATGTATTGCACACTATTACTCTATCATGGATATCTAAAAGCATTTATTTATTGGAATATGTTACGAAATTAGTAACGTAACTGACCAGAGCGGCACAGTGGAACAGTGATCAATTCCAAACTTGGGTGACTTATGTCTGCAGTTTGCATGTTCTCCCTGTGTCTGCACGGATTTCCTTCAGGTGTTCCCGTTTCATCCCACAGTCCAAAGCTGTGCAGGTTAGATGGATTGGCCATGCTAAAATTCCCATTAGTGTCCGGAAGGTTAGGTGCGATTGCTTGGTTCGGAGGATGACGTGGGCCTAGGTGGGGTGCTCGCTGGGAGGTCTGTGCAGGCTACATGGGCCGAATGGCACTGCAGTGGTGCTATTATTCTAATAAAAGACGAATATTCAACATGTAATTGAGGTAAAGTGGTAAGAATAGAAAATAGGCAGCACCTTAAGTGTTGAAATCGTACTTGTAACACCACTCAGGTCTGGGAAAGGAATATTTCCCAGTCACGCTGCAACCGAAAAGAATAGCGAAAACAAATTATTTATTTCGGCTTTTCTGCTCCAGTATGTGCCTGAATGGTTAACAGATCGTTGTGACAGCAGATTCAAATGAGGATAATCGGGATGAAGTTCGAGTTGCACATGAAGACAATCAACGCATAATAAACCGGTGCATGCCCTATGAAATCACATTTGACAAATATTTCATAATACAAGCGTCCATTATTTATAAGATGAGTTTTCATTCAATGTTCATAGATATGAGAATTTACTGTTACATATGGATATTGAATGTTTTGGAACATCGCAGGGAATAAAATGACGTAGTTAGATAAGCGGCTCAGTAAATACTTTCCCAAAATGGTTTAGCAGACACATATTGTAGGCGACGTTAATTTCGCATTGCAGAGGTGGTCAGAAATTATTAGTCACTAAATCACAGCCCATATCAATAAAAGAGTAAGATTTTACAAATGTGTTCCTCATTGTTTCATTTCAATTTACAGAGCTTGCTGATGAATTTAGTTTTTTACTTGAATAGATACATGAATTATTACATATACATTATGCATTATATAGTAAATATCATTGCACCGATAGTGAGTGCCTCTTTAAGGACAAAGAACAAAGATCAAAGACCATTACAGCACAGGAACAAGCTCTTTTGCCCTTGAAGCCTGTACCGGTCATGATACCAACCTTTGCCAAAACCCTCAGCACTTCCTTGCGTGTTATCCCTCTATACCCATCCTATCCATATATTTATATATCCTATCACGATGCCTTTTGAACGCCGTTACTGTATGTGCTTCCACAACTTTCCCTGTCAACGCATTCCACGCATTCACCACCCTCTGCACAAAAAAACTGCCTCGAACTTCTCCGAACTTTCCCCCATGGACCTTAAACCTATCCACTTTATTCATGCCCGTCATAGTTTTGTAGACCTCTAATAGGTCTCCTGTGAACCTCCGTCTTTCTACTGAAAACTGTCGGAGTCTATTCAGCATCTCCACAAACCAACACCCTCCAGACAAGGCAACATCCTGATAAACCTCCTCTGCACCCTCTTCAAAGCCTCCACATCCTTCTGGTAGTGTGACCAGAATTGTGCGCAATATTCCAAGTGTGGCCTTACCAAGCTTATGTACAACTGCAGCATGACTTGCCAGTTTTAATGATCGATATCCCGTCCAATGAACACACGCATTCCATTTGCTTTCTTTGTTTATAAATTTAGTGTACCCAATTATTTTATTTTCTCCAATTAAGGGGCAATTTAGTGTGGCCAATCTACGTAACCTGCACATCTTTGGATTGTGGGGGTGAAACCCACGCAGACATGTGGGGAATGTGCAAACTCCACACAGACAGTGACCCAGGGCCGGGATTCGAACCTAAGTCCTCAGCGCCACAGTCCCAGTGCTATCCACTGCGCCACATGCCGCCCTCCATCAGCTTTTTGATTACTCTGTCCACTTGTGTTGCCACCTTCATAGATTTGTGGACTTCCACACCCAGATCTCTATGACTTCTATTTTCCTAAGAGTTTAACATTTACGGTAAATGTGCCCTCTATTTTAGACCCACCATAATGCATGACCTCACATTTGTCCGCATTAAACTCCGTCTGCGATTTTTCTTACCAAGCTTCCAAGCTATTTATGTCCTTCTGTATCTTCTGAAAATTCTCAACACTCTCTGCCACTCCACCAACCTTGGGGTCTTCCACGAACTTACTAATCAGACGGGGTACATTTTACTCCAAATCGTTTACGTACACTACAAACAAAAGAGGCCGACGGACAGATCCCTGTGGAACACAGTCGTCACAATTTCCCATGCATAAAAAAACACGCTTCTACTGCTACCCTTTGCCTTCTGTGGCCGAACTAGTTCTGTATCCATCTTACCAACTCACCTTTGATGCCGTGTGACTTCACCTTTTGTACAAGTCTGCCATGAGGTACTATGTTCAAAGGATTTACTGAAGCCCATGTAAACAATATCCACCGTCCTACCCCTCATCTATCATCTTTGCCACCTCCTCAAAAAACTCGACAAGTTAGTGAGGCACGACCTTACCTGTACAAAACCATGTTGTCTATCGCTTCTGAGTCCATTTGTCTCCAAATGGGGATAAATCTGTCAATGAGAATTCTCTCCAACAATTTACCTACTATGACCTATGACCTTAAGTTCGGTCATAATGTTAATCAATAAGTTATTGGATACTTTGGAACAGGTACGTTTAGTTTCCACGCTTCTCCTCAAAGATATAATGTCCCAATGTGGGCAAAAGGATATTTGAGCGCATCAGTCACTTCTTTTCTAAACTTTCTCTGCGTCATCATATAAATGGCTGTATTTGTGCAGGAGCTCAGGAGCTGCAGCATCACACCAACCTCTTGGAACGTTACTGCGAACTTATATAATCTGAAATTAAACAGGCTTAAAATTCTATAATATAGAAAATATACAATAGTCACCATCCAGAGAAAGATAAAACTATTGGAAATGGCGAACAGTAAAACTATCGATTTCCTGCGGTTCTCCAGCTCAGGGTCCCTTCGATGCTTATCATTCGCGTTGCCCCTGAGGTTCCTTCGGGCGCGACTGGCCACAACAATGTGCCTGATTGTGAGGGCATTGAAAAGAGTAATCAAAATGAATGGAATTAATGGAGTTAGCAACTGTCCAATCCAAGAAAATGCTATCCATGGCACTCGAGTATAAAACCGTGAAGAGAGATAGCACCCTGTTGCTATGCTGTCCATTTGACGGTAACGTATATAAACGAATGGCCAAGGAATGTTCTTTAAGCAGAAAAACAGGTTAAGTGTGGCTGTAACTATAGCCGCGGTTTTCCCAGTGCAATATTTTGTTTTCAGCTTTTGACAGCAAATCGCCACGAACCGGTCAAAAGTGAAAGCGACGGTTAACCAGACGGAAGTGTCGATGGCAGCGGATGAGAGGAAAATAATAAATCTACAAACAGATGTGTAGAGCAGAAAAGTGTTCCACCAATATATTCCCGCAATGCGATGTAATAGAACATTACAGGTAACCACCATGAGGTCCGCCATCGCCATGGCCAACATATAGCGAGTAACACAGTTGGAGAGCCCACAATTTCCACGAGACAGGATTAGAATCGCCACCAAATTCACTGTGAATAATAGCATATAATAAAAGGAACTACGTTAGAATGCATGGAGTAGCAGTGAAATGACTGCTGAGTGCACACCAAGATTGAATTATTGTGCTTTCTGTGATGTTCATCTCTCCTTAATATTCAGAAATGCTCATGTTCCATATCATGTGGAAATATTTAGGTCGCCATTCTGTAGATAATTCCCGGTCTTCAAAGAATGTCGAACAACATAGCAAATACATTTCGCCGGAGGTAAAAAAAAAACACAAGTTTGTAATCGATCAAGATTAGAAAAACAGGAACAAAGAAGAATTGAAACTACACAAGGTAAACTACAAAACCACTGGACCACTGAAGAAGACATGGAATACAAAGGCTAAACATGTTAGAAGAAGTAAATAATAGATTACCAAAAGTGGGCAGGAAGGAAGGCACAGCAAATAAAAAATGAATCACTGCTTCATATCCATTGACGGACTGAACGATAAAGAGACAAGCTGGTGATATTTCAGATAACGCCCAGCATAAAATGGGATGCGATAGACGTATATATCAATGATCCGATGAACGGAGAGCAACAAAACCATAGTTCAAACGTTTACCTGAAACAAACTACAACTGGAATGTATTGTGTTGGAGTTTGTAACTGAAGAGCAAGAACATTGAAAGCGTGTTGCAGAACTTTTGATGGTAAAACGTAACGCAGGAAAGGAAGCAGCAGCAGAAATGAGATGGAGAAGGTTTAAGTGAAAATCAACATTAATGGCAGGTGTGAGAATCTATGAACCCCAAGCGGAAAATATAACAACATCATCGAGATCATTTTCAAGCAAAGGCGTGAAACTGTCTTGTACATCGATGAATTGAATTATTCAGGCATGGGTAACTGTAGGAATATATTTAATTGATATAATATATCCATAAGACATTAAGAAAATTACTTACCAGGCACACCAACTGCTACGAGAACAGGGAAGTACATGGCCTCAATCTGAACAATCAATCTCCGTCCCATTTTCGTGTGTTGCAGAATCCTGATGGTACTTGAGGTGATCGATCCAACCCGAACAATAAGACAATGAAGATAACGTTCGGTTTATTTATAATTGATCAAATCCCCAATGATTTCCAGAGTGCATCCCTGAGGCAATTACTTAGAGGCTGTTGAACAAATACAGTCTTTCCTTTTACATACTTTATTATTGCAGAGCACATTAAGCAAGCAGATCATTCATCTGTGCATGTTTAGTCACCCGAAAGCACAAGTTCAAGGATAAAACTATGTAACATAGTTATTTACCTAATTTCTATTGCAGGTAATTTAACATCATCGTCCTGGTTTGAAGCATTGTATTATCTACCGGCTGCCATTCTCTGTTCTCGTAAATCCTACCACTGGGCAGCCTGGACCCATTATTAGTCACTTACTCCTCACTTTTCAATCCGTATTTCTCTCAGAAACCCAATTTCCCGGTATATAACACAATAAAGATGGAAACAAACACAGCGTTACCCATTCTATGAGGTTAAAACATTGTTCAGCTTTATATTTCCCTGTAAAACTCTTTTCTATTCGTCTTAGCTGCAATTTTACCTGATTGATGGTTGTGTATACTCAGTTATTTGCTTTTACTTTATGCTGTTCTTCGTCGTTTTCCACAGGCAACCTTAACATTCTGACACAACTGGGCGGCACGGTGGTGCACTCGTTAGCACTGCTGCCTCCGGCGCTGAGTTGCTGGGTTCAATCCCGGCTCCATTATGGTATGTCTGGGCAAATTACTCTCAATTGTCTGCATCTACAAAATTGACACTGGTTGGTATCATGTAAAGGCTTTCAAATATTTTTATATTTTATATGTGTCTTACTTCAGACAAATACATTTTTCCAGGGACAGTGCTGCGATATCCTTCGTCTCCAGCATTGCAATTATCTCCAAAATCATGGCCGTTGATCGTCCGGTTCTATTCCTTTCCTATGATTCCTTTTTAGCATGAACACAACTAGAGTCGCCGAAATACAAAATTAATTCACTTAGATCCATTCCACATTTCCAATACCGAACAATGCAAAAATAGATTTTTTTAAGTGCTTCTACTTGACGAAACCATGTATAAAGGAGGCTCAATGGAAGGAGCACATTAATAATATCACAGTCTGTGAGGCAATTGTTAAAAGAATTGTGAAACCATTGGTGGCTGGATACCTAATAGGTTGTGGGGCAGTTTGGAAGCAAGTGGTTGCTAAAGATAAATGCATACAGCAAGTAAGGTTGGAAATTCTGGACGTGGAAATTTGCTGAAAAAGTTGAGGGAAAGCATTGTTCAAATAAAATCTCAGATGTTTATTCTTGACAGTAGTCTTCGGAAACATTCTTGTGGAAGCTTATTTTTAAAAAGTTTATTTTTTAAGGCGGGAACAGGAAGTTCGACCCGCGGACTTCTGGGAAGTCCCTCACCAATAAATTCTGGTGGAGAGGAAACCCGAGACACTACAAGTGTAGAGTCTCCCACCCGCCCTCCTCCTCTACCTAATAATAAAACCCATTGGTGTGAGGTAAGTGCCATATTATATTATTATTATTTTTTAATTTAGTTGTTAGCCAGATCCTGGTTGAAAGTTAGAGGGAAGGCAGGGAAGGGAGTGCAACTTTCCTCCTGCAGGATGTTTGAGGTGAGGGATGCCGTTAGTGTCACTGCTGATTTTACCTGCGGGAAGTGCTGCCATCTCCAGCTCTTCCAAGACCGAGTAAGGGAACTGGAGCTGGAATTGGAAGAACTTCGGATCATTCGTGAGGCAGAGGGGGGTCATAGGTAGCTGCTTCAGGGAATTAGTTACAACAAAGATTGGAGATAGATGGTAACTGTTAGAGGGACTGGGAAGAAGAAGTCAGTGCAGGGATCCCCTGCGGTCGATCCCCTGAGTAACACGTATACCGCTTTGGATACTTGTGGGGGGGGGACTTACCAGGGGTAAGCCATGGGGTACGGGCCTCTGGCACGGAGTCTGTCCCTGTTGCTCAGAAGGGAAGGGGGAGAGGAGCAGAGCATTAGTAATTGTGGACTCGATAGTCAGGGGCACAGATAGGAGATTTTGTGGGAGCGTGAAAGACTCACGTTTGGTATGTTGCCTCCCAGGTGCAAGGGTACTTGATGTCTCGGATCGTGTTTTCCGGGTCCTTAAGGGGGAGGGGGAGCAGCCCCAAGTCGTGGTCCACATTGGCACTAACGACATAGGTAGGAAAGGGGACAAGGATGTCAGGCAGGCTTTCAGGGAGCTAGGATGGAAGCTCAGAACGAGAACAAACAGAGTTGTTATCTCTGGGTTGTTGCCCGTGCCACGTCATAATGAGATGAGGAATAGGGAGAGAGAGCAATTAAACACGTGGCGACAGGGATGGTGCAGGCGGGAGGGATTCAGATTTCTGGATAACTGGGGCTCTTTCTGGGGAAGGTGGGACCTCTACAGACAGGATGGTCTACATCTGAACCTGAGGGGCACAAAAGTCCTGGGGGGGGGGGAGATTTGTTAGTGCTCTTTGGGGGGGGGGGTTAAACTAATGCAGTAGGGGCATGGGAACCTGGATTGTAGTTTTAGGGTACGGGAGAATGAGAGTATAGAGGTCAGGAGCACAGATTTGACGTCGCAGGAGGGGTCCAGTGTTCAGGTAGGTGGTTTGAAGTGTGTCTACTTCAATGCCAGGAATGTACGAAATAAGGTAGGGGAACTGGCAGCATGGGTTGATACCTGGGACCACGATGTTGTGGCCATTTCGGAGACATGGATAGAGCAGGGACAGGAATGGATGTTGCAGGTTCCGGGGTTTAGGTGTTTCAGTACGCTCAGAGAAGGAGACAAAAGAGGGGAGGTGTGGCGCTGCTAGTCAAGAGCAGTATTACGGTGGCGGAGAGGATGCTAGATGGGGACTCATCTTCCGAGGTAGTATGGGCTGAGGTTAGAAACAGGAAAGGAGAGGTCACCCTGTTGGGAGTTTTCTATAGGCCTCCAAATAGTTCTATGGATGTAGAGGAAAGGATGGCGAGGATGATCCTGGATAAGAGCGATAGTAACAGGGTAGTTATTATGGGAGGCTTTAACTTTCCAAATATTGACTGGAAAAGATATAGTTCGAGTACATTAGATGGGTCGTTTTTTGTACAGTGTGTGCAGGAGGGTTTCCTGACACAATATGTTGACAGGCCAACAAGAGGCGAGGCCACGTTGGATTTGGTTTTGGGTAGTGAACCTGGCCAGGTGTTGGATTTGGAGGTAGGAGAGCACTTTGGGGACAGTGACCACAATTCGGTGACGTTTATGTGAGTGATGGAAAGGGATAAGTATACACCGCAGGGCAAGAGATATAGCTGGGGGAAGGGCAATTATGATGCCATTAGACGTGACTTGGGGGGGATAGGTTGGAGAAATAGGATGCAAGTGTTGGGTACACTGGATAAGTGGAGCTTGTTCAAGGATCAGCTACTGCGTGTTCTTGATAAGTACGTACCGGTCAGGCAGGGAGGAAGGCGTAGAGCGAGGGAACCGTGGTTTACCAAAGAAGTGGAATCTCTTGTTAAGAGGATGAAGGAGGTCTGTGTGATGATGAGGTGTGACGTTTCAGTTGGGGGCGATGGATAGTTTCAAGGTAGCGAGGAAGGATCTAAAGAGAGAGCTAAGACGAGCAAGGAGGGGACATGAGAAGTATTTGGCAGGTAGGATCAAGGAAAACCCAAAAGCTTTCTATAGGTATGTCAGGAATAAGCGAATGATTAGGGTAAGAGTAGGACCAGTCAAGGACAGGGATGGGAAATTGTGTGTGGAGTCTGAAGAGATAGGCGAGATACTAAATGAATATTTTTCGTCAGTATTCACTCAGGAAAAAGATAATGTTGTGGAGGAGAATGCTGAGCCCCAGGCTAATAGAATAGATGGCATTGAGGTACGTAGGGAAGAGGTGTTGGCAATTCTGGACAGGCTGAAAATAGATAAATCCCCGGGGCCTGATGGGATTTATCCTAGGATTCTCTGGGAGGCCAGGGAAGAGATTGCTGGACCTTTGGCTTTGATTTTTATGTCATAATTGGCTACAGGAATAGTGCCAGAGGACTGGAGGATAGCAAATGTGGTCCCTTCGTTCGAAAAGGGTAGCAGAGACAACCCCGGCAACTATAGACCGGTGAGACTCACGTCTGTAGTGGGTAAAGTCTTGGAGGGGATTATAAGAGACAAGATTTATAATCATCTAGAGAGGAATAATGTGATCAGGGATAGTCAGCATGGCTTTGTAAAGTATAGTTCATGCCTCACAAACCTTATCGAGTTCTTTGAGAAGGTGACTGAACAGGTAGAGCAGTTGATGTGGTGTATATGGATTTCAGTAAAGCGTTTGATAAGGTTTCCCACGGTAGGCTACTGCAGAAAATACGGAGGCTGGGGATTGAGGGTGATTTAGAGATGTGGATCAGAAATTGGCTAGCTGAAAGAAGTCAGAGGGTGGTGGTTGATGAGAAATGTTCAGAATGGAGTTCAGTTACAAGTGGTGTACCACAAGGATCTGTTCTGGGGCCGTTGCTGTTTGTCATTTTTATCAATGACCTAGAGGAAGGCGCAGAAGGGTGGGTGAGTAAATTTGCAGACGACGCTAAAGTCGGTGGTGTTGTCGACAGTGTGGAAGGATGTAGCAGGTTACAGAGGGACAGAGATAAGCGGCAGAGCTGGGCTGAGAGGTGGCAAATGGAGTTTAATGTAGAGAAGTGTGAGGTGATTCACTTTGGAAGAAATAACAGGAATGCGGAATATCTGGCTAATGGTAAAGTTCTTGGAAGTGTGGATGAGCAGAGGGATCTAGGTGTCCATATACATAGATCCCTGAAAGTTGCCACCCAGGTTGATAGGGTTGTGAAGAAGGCCTATGGAGTGTTGGCCTTTATTGGTAGAGGGATTGAATTCCGGAATCAGGAGGTCATGTTGCAGATGTACAAAACTCTGGTACGGCCGCATTTGGAGTATTGCGTACAGTTCTGGTCACCGCATTATAGGAAGGACGTGGAGGCTTTGGAGCGAGTGCAGAGGAGATTTACCAGGATGTTGCCTTGTATGGAGGAAAAATCTAATGAGGAAAGGCTGATGGACTGGAGGTTGTTTTCGGTGGAGAGAAGAAGGTTAAGAGGAGACTTAATAGAGGCATACAAAATGATCAGGGGGTTAGATAGGGTGGACAGTGAGAACCTTCTCCCGCGGATGGAAATGGCTGGCACGAGGGGACATAGCTTTAAACTGAGGGGCAATAGATATAGGACAGAGGTCAGAGGTAGGTTCTTTACGCAAAGAGTCGTGAGGCCGTGGAATGCCCTACCTGCAACAGTATTGAACTCGCCAGCATTGGGGGCATTTAAAAGTTTATTGGGTAAGCAGATGGATGATAATGGCATAGTGTAGGTTAGATGGCTTTTGTTTCGGTGCAACATCGTGGGCCGAAGGGCCTGTACTGCGCTGTATCGTTCTCTGTTTTATAAGCTGGAGTATGGTGAGAACAGTGGGCTCCTCTGGGGGAAGGAGATGGTTAATTGAAATTAAAACATAAGTTTTCGGTTGCTTTTACCACTTGATTTCAGCGCGGGTTGCGACTAACCACAGTTCTAATATTGGTTTACAGTGTCTATTTAGTTAATGTACAAATTCTGTTTCCATTGAAATCTGTGTACATTTGTGCAGGCCTCTGTCTGTGTGGAGGTTTTGCCTTCTCCCATTTCTGAATGGGTTTCCTCCGAGTTCTTTGGTTTTCTCCCACACTCCAAAAATGTGTAGGTTAGGTGGATTGGCAATGCTGTCTTGCCCCTTGCGGCACAGGTTCTGGTTTACGAGGATAGGAAGGCGTGGACGAGGGAGTTTTAATGGATAGAGTGGTCATTCGAAGGGTCGGTGAAGGGCGTGGATGAGGGAGTTTTAATGGATAGAGTGGTCATTCGAAGGGTCGGTGACTACTTGATGGGCCGATTGACATCCTTCTGCGCTGTAGGTATTCTATGATTCTATACTTACGTTGGTCGGCATTTAATTCATTAATTCACTTGCAAGAAACACGTGAAAGCTTGATGTAGAATGTGTTTGTGAAAAATGCGTTTTCTCACTGTTATGTTTTTACATCAAATACTGTAAATATTACTGCATCAATTTAGAATTTTAAATGTTCATGCATTTGAAAAACTAAAACAGAATAACACTTATTAGTTTGATCAATCAGTCAAACGAATCATTTATGTATAAATTGCCTTGATAGATATTTACGCATACCAACTTGTGACCACCTGTATCCATTGACCAATCTCCTCTGAAGTCGCGGCCTCAAAGAATTACTTGCATGTTGTTCTCACACCCAGAGCAATTATCGCCCCACTTGACCCGGAGACACTACACAAGTAAACTTACCAGTAATTCATTCTCAAAGTCGTTCGCCCTTGGCTGCCCAATAAATCAAATCACTAGGTTTATAAATGTTACCACAATTACTGTTTATTTAAAAGGAGAAATATAATGAAATGTGCAGCGAATACAACTGGTTAACTATTATCTAATTCCTAATATCCTACTTTAACTTGCCACCAAGCTCTACACACACACTGGATTCAAACAGAGATGGGTTGAAAGGGGCACAATTACAATAAAATGAAAGCTATTCGTTGTTTCAGATGATAGATTTTAACACGCCTCCCTACTCAGCAAGCTTTAAGGTTACACTTTCTGTTGGTAGACCGTAAATTTCTTCTCTGTAGCTTCCCTCATTCAGGGACTCTGTCGTATCAATTATCAGTACGCCCAGCTTTTCTAGAATGTATTAGAAAGTTCTGGTCTTTGTTTTTACAGCCTGCAATGGTTTTCTTGTTAGTTCAGAAATACAAAGCAGCTGTTCTGTAGGGAGTTGGCAGGCTCTTATCACTGTGCTAGCAGCATTAAAACTGAAAAGCCTCAGGACATTGAAAAGTATTCCAGTGGGGTTGGTACAATCACTAACTGTTACCGGGAAGAACACTGACATTTTTGGGCCATTTCACTTTCCACATTTTTGGGTGTTATTCGAGGCGCCATAAAAATTCACCCCAAGGAGGAGGAAACATGCAAAGCGAAGGGCAAAGCATCCATGGTTGACGAGGGAAGCCAAGGACAGCATAAAAGCAAATTAAAAAGCATAAAAAGTGGAGGGATTAGTGGGAAGCCAGAGGATTGGGAAGCATTTAAAAGCGAGCAGCCAAGAACTAAAAAGGCAATAAGGTGGGAGATCACGAAACATGAGTGCAAGCTAGATAGTAACATAAAATAAAATGTGAAGAGCTTTTTTCCAATATATAAAAGGAAAGATAGAGGCAAAAATAGACATTAGACCACTAGACAATGTGGCTGGAGAAATAATAATAGGAGACCAAGGAATGGCAGAGAAACTGAATGGTTACTTTGCACCAGTCTTCACGGTTGAAGACACCAGTGGAATGTCAGAGCTCCAGGAGAATGAGGGGGCAGAGGTGAGTGCAGCGGCAATCACCAAGGAGAAGATTCTGGGGAAACTGAAAGGTTTGAATGTGGATAAATCACCTGGACCGGATGGGCCACACCCCAGGGTGCTAAAAGCGATAGCTGAGGAGATTATGGAGGCATTGGTGGTGATCTTTCAGGAATCTCTGGAGTCAGGAAGAGTCTCTGGGGACTGAAAAGTGGCTAATGTAAGACCGCTGTTTAAGAAGGGAGGCAGGGAGAACACGGAAAACTATATGCCGGTTAGCCTGACTTCAGTCATTGGCTAGATTTTATAGCCCATTGTTAAAAATGAAATCGGCGAGTACTTGGAAGTACATGGTCAAATAGGATTGATTCAGCAGCGAATTTTCAAAGGGAGATCATGTCTTATACATCTGTTGGAGTTCTATGAGGAGGTAACAAGGACGTTAAAGAAAGCAGAGCCAGTAGACGTGATGTATTTAGATGTCCATAAGGCCTTGGACAAGATGCTGCATAGGAGACTGTAAAATAGTTAAGAGCCCATGTGGTTAAGTGTAAGATTCTGACATAGATAGAGAATTTACTCACTGGAATAACGAGTGGGGATAAAGGGGTATTTTCAATGAGTGCAGTTGGTGACTAATGATGTGCCGCAGCGGTCTGTACTGAGACCACAAACTTTCACAATATAGATGAATGATCTGGAAGAAGGAACTGAAGGCACTGTTGCTAACTTGGCAGATGATTCACAAATCTGTAGAGGGGCAGTTCGTATTGAGGAAGCAAGGGTTCTGCAGAAGTAATTGGATCTTCTGGGAGAGTGGGCAAATAAGTGGCAGATTGAATACAATGTGGAAAAATGTGAGGTTATGCATTTTGGAGGAGCAATGGAGGCATAAACTATTTTCTGATTGGGGAAATCCTTAGGAAATCAGAAGCACAAAGGGACTTTGGAGTTCTTGTTCATGATTGTCTCAAGATTAACGTGCAGGTTTGGTCAGCAGTTAGGAAGACAAATGTGATGTTAGCATTCATGTCGAGAAGGCTAGAATACAAGGCCAGGGATGTACTTTTCAGGCTATATAATACTCTGGCCAGAGCCTATTTGGAGTACTGTGAGCAGTTTACGGCCCGTACCTAAGGAAGGATGTGCTGGCTTTGGAAATGGTCGGGAGGAGATTCACAAGAATGATCACTCGAATGAATCCTTGTGTGGTATGCAAAAGATGCATCAAAAACACATATCCACCTAATCCATCCAAATAATTTACGTTTTCTTGCCAGTCTCTATATTGATAACTAGTAAGGCCTTAAATGCGTACAAAGCATCTACAATTAAATTATCCTTTCCGGAATGTGTTCAATTATAACATTGCACTGTTGTAATAATATGCTCCATCTGTATAATCCTGTGTTCCGGATAATAAATTTGTCTGCAAACGAACGTGCACTATCATAGAATCATAGAAGTTTACAGCATGGAAACAGGCCCTTCGGCCCAACCAGTCCATGCCGCCGAGTTTTTACCATTAAGCTAGTCCAGTTGCCCATAACCCTCTATACCCATCTTACCCATGTAACTATTGAAATGCTTTTTAAAAGACACAATTGTACCCGCCTCTTCTACCTCTGGCAGCACATTCCAGACACTCACTACCCTCTGAGTGAAGACATTGCCCCTCTGGGCCCTTCTGAATCTCTCCCCTCTCACCTTAAACCTATGCCCTCTAGTTTTAGACTCCCCTACCTTTGGGAAAATATGTTGACTATCTACCTTATCTATGCCCCTCATTATTTTATAGACCTCTATAAGGTCACCCCTAAGCCTCCTACGCTCCAGGGAAAAAAGTCCCAGTCTATCCAGCTTCTCCTTATAACTCAAACCATCAAGTCCCGGTAACATCCTAGTAAATCTTTTCTGCATTCTCTCTAGTTTAATAATATGACAGGATAGCTAGGATGAATACGTGGCTTGAGATATGGTGCAAGAGGGAGGGTTTCAAATTCCTGGGACATTGGAACCGGTTCTGGGGGAGGTGGGACCTGTACAAATCGGACGGTCTGCATCTGAGTGGGACAGGAACCAGTGGTCTCGGGGGGGGGGGGGGGGGGGGGTGTTTGCTAGTGCAGTTGGGGAGGGTTTAAACTAATGTGGCAGGGGGGATGGGAACCGATGTAGGAAGTCAGTGGGGACGGAAACAAAAGGCAGGAAGGGAGAGTGTGTAAAGCATGACCAGAGAAAGCAGGGCAGAGATCAAGGAGAGTCTACATTAAACTGAATTTATTTCAATGCAAGGAGCCTGACAGGCAAAGCGGGTGAACTTAGGGCATGGATGGGCACATGGGACTGGGATTTTATATCTATGACTGAAACATGGCTAAGGGAGGGGCATGACTGGCAGCTCAATGTTCCGGGGTACAGCTGCTATAGAAAGGATAGAACAGGAGGTAAGAGAGGTGGGGGAGTGGCGTTTTTGATTAGGGAGAACATCACGGCAGTACTTAGAGGGGATATATCCGAGGGTTCGCCCACTGAGTCTATATGGGTGGAACTAAAAAAATAAGAAGGAAGAGATCACATTGACTGTACTGCAGGCCCCCAAATAGACAGCGGGAAATTGAGGAGCAAATATGTAAGGAGATTACAGATAGCTGCAAGAAAAATAGGGTGGTAATAGTAGGGAAATTTAACTTTCCCAACATTGACTGGGACAGCCATAGCTTTAGGGGCTTGGATGGAGGGAAATGTGTTGAGTGTATTCAGGAGGAATTTCTCATTCAGTATGTGGATGGACCGACTAGAGAGGGGACAAAACTTGACCTCGTCTTGGGAAATAAGGAAGGGCAAGTGACAGAAGTGTTAGTGAGGGATCACTTTGGGACAAGTGACCATAACTCCATTAGTTTTAAGACAGCATGGAGAATGATAGGTCTGGCCCAAGAGTTAAAATTCTTAATTGGGGCAAGGCCAATTTTGATGGTATCAGACAGGAACTTTCAGAGGTAGATTGGGGGAGACTGATGGCAGGCAAAGTGACGGCTGGTAAATGGGAGGCTTTAAAAAATGTGTTAACCAGGGTTCAGGGCAAGCACATTCCCTTTAGAGTGAAGGGCAAGGCTGGTAGAAGTAGGGAACCCTGGATGACTCGAGATATTGAGACTCTGGTCAAAAAGAAGAAGGAGGCATATGACGTACATAAACAACTGGGATCAAGTGGATCCCTTGAAGAGTATAGAGATTGTCGAAATAGAGTTAAGAGGGAAATCAGGAGGGCAAAAAGGGGACATGAAATTGCTTTGGCAAATAATGCAAAGGAGAATCCAAAGAGCTTATACAGATACATAAAGGGGAAAAGAGTAACTAGGGACAGTGCAGGGCCTCTTAAGGATCAACAAGGACATCTATGTGCAGAGCCACAAGAGTTGGATGAGATCCTGAATGAATATTTCTCATCGGTATTCACGGTGGAGAAAGGCATGGATGTTAGGAAACTAAGGAAAATAAATAGTGATGTCTTGAGAAGTGTGCACATTACAGAGGAGGAGGTGCTGGAAGTCTTAAAGCGCATCAAGGTAGATAAATCCCCGGGACCTGATGAAATGTATCCCAGGATGTTGTGGGAGGCTGGGGAGGAAATTGCGAATCCCCTAACAGAGATATTTGAATCATCGGCAGCCACAGGTGAGGTGCCTAAAGATTGGAGAGTAGCGAATGCTGTGCCCTTGTTTAAGAAGGGCAGCAGGGAAAAGCCTGGGAACTACAGACCGGTGAGCCAAACGTCTTTAGTAGGTAAGTTGCTAGAAGGTAATCTGAGAGACAGGATCTACAAGCATTTAGAGAGGCAAGGACTGATTCGGGGCAGTCAGCATGGCTTTGTGCGTGGAAAATCATGTCTCACAAATTTGATTGAGTGTTTTGAGGGGGTGACCAAGAAGGTAGATGAGGGCATTGCAGTAGACGTTGTCTACATGGACTTTAGCAAAGCCTTTGACAAGGTCATATTTGTATCGCCTGTACAAACTAAGCTTTGTCTATTGTCATGTTCGATAGATAATTCAAAGTGCTGAAGGACAATGTTGGATTTGAGGAGTACCTTTCTGGCATGCAGTTAATTCCCTTTCGAAAAGCTCTCCTTTGGCTTCTCTATCACTTCCATCTGTGGCATTTTAAATGATCTATAAAAGTCTGGGGTAGCAAGCACCGGTTCGCACACAAACATCACCTTCAATCTGTCTCTGATTGTGTTTTCGGAATCCTTAAGGGGGGGGGGGGAGCAGCCCCAAGTCGTGGTCCAGATAGTTACCAACGAGATAGGTAGGAAAAGGGATAGGGATGTAAGGCAGGAATTCAGGGAGCTAGGGTGGAAACTTAGATTTAGGACAAACAGAGTTATTATCTCTGCGTTGTTATCCGTGCCACGTGCAAGCGAGTCGAGGAATAGGGAGAGAGAGGAGTTGAACACGTGGCTACAGGGATGGAGCAGGAGTGAGGGTTTCAGATTTCTGGATAATTGGGGCTTATTCTGGGGTCGGTGGGACCTCTACAAACGGGGTGGCCTACACCTGGACCAGAGGGGTGCAAATACCCTGGGGGAGGGGATTTGCTAATGCTCTTCGGGAGGGTTTAAACTAGTTCAGCAGGGGATGGGGAACCTGAATTGTAGCTCCAGTATACAGGAGGTTGAGAGTAGTCAGGTCATGGGTAAGGTTTCAAAGTTGCAGGAGTGTACCGGCAGGCAGGAAGGTGGTTAAAAGTGTGTCTTCTTCAATGCCAGGAGCATCGGGAATAAGGTGGGTGAACTTGCGGAATGGGCTGGTACCTGGGACTTCGATGTTGTGGACATTTCGGACACATGGATAGAGCAGGGAGAGGAATGGTTGTTGCTGGTGCCGGGGTTGAGATACTTCAGTAAGCTCAGGGAAGGTGGTAAAAGAGGGGGAGGGGTGGCATTGTTAGTCTAGGACAGTATTACGGTGGTAGAAAGGACGTCTGATGAGGACTCATCTACTGAGGTAGTATGGACTGAGGTTAGAATCAGGAAAGGAGAGGTCACCCTGTTCGGGGTTTTCTATTGGCAACCGAAAAGTTCCAGAGATGTAGAGGAAAGGATTGCAAAGATGATTCTGGAGAGGAGCGAAAGCAACAGGGTAGTTGTTATGGGGGACTGTAACTTTCCAAATATTGACTGGAAACGCTATAGTTCGAGTACTTTAGATGGGACTGTTTTTGTCCAATGTGTGCAGGTGGGTATCCTGACACAGTATGTAGATATGCCAACGAGAGGCGAGGCCATATTGGATTTGGTATTGGGTAATGAACTAGGACAGGTGATAGATTTGGAGGTAGGTGAGCTCTTTGGTGATAGTGACCACAATTCGATTACGATTACTTTAGTGATGGAAAGGGATATGTATATACCGCAGAGCAAGAGTTGTATCTGGTGGAAAGGCAATTATGATGCGATGAGGCGAGACTTAGAATGCATCGGATGGAGAGGAAAATTGCAGGAGATGCGCACAATGGAAATGTGGAGCTTGTTCAAGGAACAGCTATTGCGTGACCTTGATAAGTATGTACCTGTCAGGCAGGGAGGAAGTGGTCGAGCGAGGGAACCGTGGTTTACTAAAGCAGTCGAAACACTTGTCAAGAGGAAGAAGGAGGCTTATGTAAAGATGAGACAGGAAGGTTCAGTTAGGGCGCTCGAGAGTTACAAGTTAGCTAGGAAGGACCTAAAGCGAGAGCTAAGAAGAGCCGGGGGGGGGGGGGGGCATGAAAAGTATTTGGCAGGTAGGATCAAGGATAACCCTGAAGCTTTCTTCAGCTATGTCAGGAATAAAAGAATGACTAGGATAAGAGTAGGGCCAGTCAAGGACAGTAGCGGGAAGTTGTGCGTGGAGTGCGAGGAGATAGCAGAGGTGCCAAATGAATATTTTTCGTCAGTATTCACACAGCAAAAAGACAATTTGTCGAGGAGAATACTGAGATTCAGGCTACTAGACTAGAAGGGCTTGAGTTTCATAAGGAGGAGATGTTAGCATTTCTGGAAAGTGTGAAAATAGATAAGTCCCCTGGGCCGGATGGTATTTATCCTAGGATTCTCTGGGAAGCTAGGGAGGAGATTGCTGAGCCTTTGGCTTTGATCTTTAAGTCATCTTTGTCTACAGGAATAGTGCCAGAAGACTGGAGGCTAGCAAATGTTGTCCCCTTGTTCAAGAAGGGGAGTAGAGGCAACCCCGGCAAGTATAGACCAGTGAGCCTTGCCTCTGTTGTGGGCAAAGTCTTGGAATGGTTTATAAGAGATAGGATGTATAATCATCTGGAAAGGAAGTATTTAATTAGAGATAGTCAACACGGTTTTGTGAACGGTAGGTCGTGCCTCACAAACCTTATTGAGTTCTTTGAGAAGGTGACCAAACAGTTGGATGAGGATAAAGCAGTTGATGTGGTGTATATGCATTTCAGTAAAGCGTTTGATATGTTCCCCACGGTAGGCTACTGCAGAAAATACGGAGGCATGGGAGTCAGGAAGATTTCGCAGTTTGGATCAGAAATTGGCTAGCTGGAAGACGACAAAGGGTGGTGGTTGATGGGAAATGTTCAGCCTGGAGTCCGGCTATTAGTGGTGTACCACAAGGATCTGTTTTGGGGCCTGTGCTGTTTGTCATTTTTATAAATGACCTGTAGAAGGATGGGTGAGTAAATTTGCAGATGACACGAAAGTCGGTGGAGTTGTGGACAGTGCGGAAGGATGTTACAAGTTACAGAGAGACATAGATAAGCTGCAGCACTGGGCTGAGGGGTGGCAAATGGATTTTAATGCAGAAAAATTGGCTTTGCATGGAGTTTAATGCAGCACGATAGCCTTGTGGATAGCACAATTGCTTCACAGCTCCAGGGTCCCAGGTTCGATTCCGGCTTGGGTCACTGTCTGTGCGGAGTCTGCACATCCTCCCCGTGTGTGCGTGGGTTTCCTCCGGGTGCTTCGGTTTCCTCCCACAGTCCAAAGATGTGCAGGTTAGGTGGATTGGCCTGATAAATTGCCCTTAGGGTCCAAAATTGCCCTTAGTGTTGGGTGGGGTTACTGGGTTATGGGGATAGGGTGGCGGTGTTGACCTTGGGTAGGGTGCTCTTTCCAAGAGCTGGTGCAGACTCGAGGGGCCAAATGGCCTCCTTCTGCTCTGTAAATTCTATGAAGTGTGAGGTGATTCATTTTGGAAGGAATAACAGGAAGACAGAGTACTGGGCTAATGGTAAGATTCTTGGCAGAGTGGATGAGCCGAGAGATCTCGGTGTCCATGTACATAGATCCCTGAGAGTTGCCACCCAGGTTGAGAGGGTTGTTAAGAAGGCGTACGGTGTGTTAGCTTTAATTGGTAGAGGGATTGCGTTTCGGAGCTATGAGGTCATGTTGCAGCTGTACAAATCTCTGGTGCGGCCGCATTTGGAGTATTGCGTGTAATTCTGGTCATGGCAGAATAGGAAGGATGTGGAAGCATTGGAAAGGGTGCAGATGAGATTTACAGAATGTTGCCTGGTATGGAGGGAAGATCTTATGAGGAAAGGCTGAGGGACTTGAGGCTGTTTTCGTTAGAGAGAAGAAGATTAAGAGGTGACTTAATTGAGGCATACAAGATGATCAGAGGACTGGATAGGTGGACAGTGAGAGCCTCTTCCCTCGGATGGTGATGACTAGCACGAGGGAACATAGCTTTAAATTGAGGGGACATAGATATAAGACAGATGTCAGAGGTAGGTTCTTTACTCAGAGAGTAGTAAGAGCGTGGAATGCCCTGCCTGTAACAATAGTGGACTCGCCAACACTAAGGGCATTAACATGGTCATTGGATAGACATATGGACGATAAGGGAATAGTGTTGTTGGGCTTTAGAGTGGTTTCACTGGTCGGCGCAACATCGAGGGCCGAAGGGCCTGTACTGCGCTGTAATGTTATATGTTCTATGTTCTAAATCCTTTTTTCGGGACCTGCCCTAACCGGAGGGGTCATTGCACATGCCTTTGCTATTGCTCTCTATGATTCCTTTGAGTCATTTTTGAAAATTCCACCTCCCAACACTGTCATATCAACATATTTTCCTTCACTATGTCTCAGGACTCCTTCCACATTTCCTTGATTTATTACATGCCCGTCTATCGTGTTATACATTTGTTCAGAATTGTCTAATGATACCACAAGTACCATCATTGTCCCGTGGCTCAGAACCGTGGCACTCGCTGCCCCTTCCTCTAATTCTCTTCTCTCGGTTACCTCCTCATCCATTTTTTGCTGTAGCTCCGGGTTGTATTTATGAGCTAATATGCCTGATATTCCTGCTCCTAATTTCCCATTTCTGTGGCAAGGATTTACTTGCACATCCCCTTGGGCATTTATAAAGTCCCCTTCCACTAAGTGTACTTGCTTTCCTTCCACTTGCAATATTTTTATACTTTTCAAACAAAGAAACAAAGAACAAAGAAATGTACAGCACAGGAACAGGCCCTTCGGCCCTCCAAGCCCGTGCCGACCATGCTGCCCGACTAAACTACAATCTTCTACACTTCCTGGGCCCGTATCCCTCTATTCCCATCCTATTCATGTATTTGTCAAGATGCCCCTTAAATGTCACTATCGTCCCTGCTTTCACTTCCTCCTCCGGTAGCGAGTTCCAGGCACCCAATACCCTCTGCGTAAAAAACTTGCCTCGTACATCTACTGAAAACCTTGCCCCTCTCACATTAAACCTATGCCCCCTAGTAATTGACCCCTCTACTCTGGGGAAAAGCCTCTGACTATCCACTCTGTCTATGCCCCTCATCATTTTGTAGACCTCTATCAGGTCTCCCCTCAACCTCCTTCGTTCCAGTGAGAACAAACCGAGTTTATTCAACCTCTCCTCATCGATAATGCCCTCCATATCCTTCTGATAAATCTCTTCTGCACCCTGTCTAAAGCCTCCACGTCCTTCTGGTAGTGTGGCGACCAGAATTGAACACTATACTCCAAGTTTGGCCTAACTAAGGTTCTATACAGCTGCAACATGACTTGCCAATTCTTATACTCAATGCCCCGGCCAATGAAGGCAAACATGACGTATGCCTTCTTGACTATCTTCTCCACCTGTGTTGCCCCTTTCAATGACCTGTGGACCTGTACTCCTAGATCTCTTTGACTTTCAATACTCTTGAGGGTTCTACCATTCACTGTATATTCCCTACCTGCATTAGACCTTCCAAAATGCATTACCTCACATTTGTCCGGATTAAACTCCATCTGCCATCTCTCCGCCCAAGTCTCCAGACAATCTAAATCCTGCTGTATCCTCCGACAGTCCTCATCGCTATCCGCAATTCCACCAACCTTTGTGTCGTCTGCAAACTTACTAATCAGACCAGTTACATTTTCCGCCAAATCATTTATATATACTACAAAGAGCAAAGGTCCCAGCACTGATCCCTGTGGAACACCATTGGTCACAGCCCTCCTATTAGAAAAAGCATCCTTCCATTGCTACTCTCTGCCTTCTATGGCCTAGCCAGTTCTGTATCCACCTTGCCAGCTCACCCCTGATCCCGTGTGACTTCACCTTTTGTACTAATCTACCATGAGGTACCTTGTCAAAGGCCTTACTGAAGTCCATATAGACAACATCCACTGCCCTACCTGCATCAATCATCTTCGTGACCTCCTCGAAAAACTCTATCAAGTTAGTGAGACACGACCTTCCCTTCACAAAACCGTGCTGCCTCTCACTAATACGTCCATTTGCTTCCAAATGGGAGTAGATCCTGTCTCGAAGAATTCTCTCCAATAATTTCCCTACCACTGAAGTAAGGCTCACCGGCCTGTAGTTCCCGGGATTATCCTTGCTACCCTTCTGAAACAGAGGAACAACATTGGCTATTCTCCAGTCCTCCGGGACATCCCCTGAAGACAGCGACGATCCAAAGATTTGTGTCAAGGCCTCAGCAATTTCCTCTCCAGCTTCCTTCAGTATTCCGGGGTAGATCCCATCAAATCTGGTGCTGGTTAAAGAGGAAATTAACACAGTCGTGAGAAAGGATATTAGCTCTGACAACGTGTAATCTGTATGGGTAGAGTTGAGAAATACCAACGCATAAAAAACATTAGTGGGTGTCATATATAGACCCCCTAACTGCAGTGCTGAGGTTGGGAATTTCAGTGAGCAAACAATTAGATATCCATGGAACAAGGGAATATCGGTGATCATGGGTGATTTTAATCTTCACATAGATTGGGCAAATCAAAATAGCCACATGTCCGTGGAGGAGGAATTCCTGGAGTGTATACGGGATGCTCTTCTTGACCAATATGTGGAGGAGCCAAGTAGAGAGCAGGCCATCTTAGATTGCGTACTGTGTAATGAGAAGGGAACTGTTGCCAATCTGGCTGTACGAGACCCTTTGGGGATGAGCAACCATAACATGTTATAATTTTTAATCAGGATTGTGAGTGAAGCAGTTGATTCGGAGATTAGGTGGTTGAACCTTAATGAAGGGAACTATGAAGACGAGGCTTGAGTTAGCCTTGATGAATTGGGGAGAGCTACTTAAAGGGATGACAGTGGATAGGCAATGGCAAACATTCAAGGAACGCAAGGGGGAATTATAGCAACTCTTCATCCCTTTCTGGCACAAAAGCAAAGGAGGTAAGAGGACCAATCCATTGTTTACAAAGGAAATCAGAAATAGTATCCGATCCAAGGAAGAAGAATACAAATTGGCCAAGAAAAATAATAGGTCTGAGGATTGGGAGCAGTTTATAATTCAGCAAAGAATGACGAAGGGATGGATCAAGAAGGGGAAAGTACTGTCCGAAAGGAAGGTTGCAGGGAACACAAAGATTGATACGAAGACGTTCTGTGGATATGTGAAGAGAAAGAGATTCGTCAATAGACATGTAGGCCCCCTGCAGACAGGAACAGGGGAATGCACAATAAGGGACAAAGAAATGAGTGGGCAATTGAATACATACTTTGGATCTGTCTTCACAAAAGTGGACACACATGAGATACCAGAAATATTTGAGAATGCAAGGTTCATTGAGAGGGAAGAGCTGAAGGAGATCGGCATTAGTAGAGAAATGGTGCTGGGAAAATTGACAGGACTGACGGCGGATAAATCCCCAGGGCCTGAGAATCTGCATCCCAGAGTGCTTATGGAGGTGGCTCTGGAAATAGTGGATGCATTGGTGGTCATCTTCCGGGATACCATAAACTCTGGAACTGTCCCTGCGGATGGGAGGGTAGCTAACGTCTCTCTGATATTCAAAAAGGAAGGTGGCGAGAATGCAGGGAATTATAGTACAGTAAGCCTAACATCGAGAGTGAGGAAAATGTTCGAATCCATTATGAAGGCCTTTATAGCGGAACAAGGACAAATCAGTGGCAGGATCACTCACAGTCAGCATGGATTTATGAAGGGAACATCATGCTTGACAAATTTGTTGGAATTATTGGAAGATGTAACCAGTACAGTTGACAAGGTGTCGCCCGTCGATGTTGTATATTTGGACTATTAAAAGGCATAAGATATTGTTGTGCAAAATGAAAGGGCATGGATTTGGGGGAAACGTATTCAGGTGGCTAGAAAACTGGTTGGCAGAGAGGGAACAAAAAGTAGCGATTAATGGGTCATTTTCAAATTGGCAGGCAGTAATAAGTTGGATACCACAGGGATCGGTGCTGGGACCTCAGCTATTCACAATATATATTCATGATTTGAATGAGGGAACAAAATGTAACATCTGTGCTTGCAGATGATACAAAGTTAGGTGGGAGAGTGAATTGTGACGAGGATGCAGGGATCCTACAGCGTTCTCTGGGCAGGTTGAGCGAGTGGGCAAAGCAATGACAGATGCAGTATAATATGGATAATTGTGAGGCTATTCACTTTGGAAGCAAAAACAGGAGGGAGATTACTACATGAATAGTTGTAAATTTGGAGAGGGGGGGGGGTGCAGCGGGACCTGGGTGTCCCTGTGCACCATTCGCTGAAGGTAAGCGTGCGGGTGCTGCAGGCGTTAAAAATGCGAATGGTCTGTTGACCTTCATTGCGAGAGGTTTCGAGTATAGAAGCAGGGATGTGTTGCTGCGATTGGTGAGGCCGCACCTGGAGTCTTGTGTGCAGGTATTATCTCCTGCTATGAGGAAGGATGTTCTTGCTCTCGAGGCAGGGCAGATAATGTTTCCCAGATTGATTCCAAGGATGGCGGGACTGTCATATGAGGAGAGATTGAGTAGTTTGGGATTGTTCTCGCTGGAGTTCAGAAGAATGAGGGGGGATCTTATAGAGACTTATAAAATTCTAACAGGACTAGACACGGTAGATGCAGGGAAGGTGTTACCAAGGATTGGTGTGTCCCGAACCAGGGGTCACAGTCTGAGGATTCATGGTAAACCATTTCGGAAAGAGAGAAGGAGACATTTCTTCGCACAAAGAGTGGTGAGCCTGTGGAATTAATTGCCAAAGGATGTTGTTGATGCTAAATGGTTGAATATATACAAGAGGCGGCTGGATATATAACTTGGGGAGAATGGGATCAAAGGCTATGGGGAGAATGCAGGATTAAGCTATTGAGTGGGATGATCTGCCATGATCGTGATGAATGCGGAGTCGGCTCGAAGGACCATAATGCCTCCTCCTGCTCCTACCATGTATGTATCTATATATCTATGTATATGACACGTGATCGGCGCAGGCTTGGAGCGCCGAAGGGCCTGTTCCTGTGTTGTCTTGTTCTTTGTTCTTTTTGAACGCAAAATGCCGCCACAGCGCTAACTTGGTCCACTAACCCGGTACTCAGGTGAGTTTTTAAACCTTTTGATTTGCACGGAACTTCGTCAGTCTAGCAGAGGCAGGAGACATCGGCAGGCAATTTTAGGGTTGGTTAATGTTTTAAATTGATGGTGCTTAGCGTTTTTATATTTGTTAAAATGCAAATACAACGTAAGGAATATATATATATATATATGTGTGTATTTGTGTGTATATATGTATCGATGTCACAGAAGATGAATAATTATTTTCTTTAAACTTTGCTTTGGAATAAGTACGTTAATTCCATTTAAGGATCTATATTGGATGTGGTGATCACTCGGTAACGGATACGATTGTCCACCTAAGACACGAGCAAAGACCGTGTTCATGGACACTATGGTGGCACTCATGTCCTCCAAGCTGATTCAACGTTAAAGTACATGTGGATGTTTCAATGCATTTTAACCTGTGTTGCTTATGTACCTTCCTGATGAAATGTTAATCTTTAGAATCTTATAAGACCATAGACCATAAGGCGTTGGAGCAGAATTAGGCCACTTGCCCCATCAAGTCTGCTCTGCCATTCAATCATGGCTGATATTTTCTCACCCCATTCTCCTGCCTTCTCCCCATAACTCCTGATGCCCATATTAATCAAGAACTATCTACGTCTATCTTAAAGACACTCAGAACAACCTTCTGCAGCAAAGTGTTGCACAGATTCACCACCCTCTGGCTGAAGAAATTCCTTCTCATCTCTGTATTTAAGAATCGTCCCTTTAGTCTGCGATGGTGTCGTCTGGTTCTAGTTTTCCTCTAAGTGGACACATCCTCTCCACGTCCACTCTCTCCTGGCCTTGCAGTATCTTGTATGTTTCAATAGGATCCACCTTCATCCTTCTAAGCACCAACGAGTACAGACCCAGAGTCCTCAAACGTTCCTCATACGACAAGTTCTTCATTCCAGGAATTTTCATTACTTAGAATCTTCATGACTTAGAATCGCCGAATTATTGAATACCTACAGTGCAAAAGGTGGCCATTCGGCCCATCGAGTCCGCAACTTCCCTTTGAAAGAGCACTCCACTCAAGTCCATATGCCTGCCGTTGCCCAATAACCCATTAACCTATCATATACATCCCTGGTCACTAAGGGGCAATTTAGCATGGTCAAGCCACCCAAGCCACATATATTTTAACTGTTGACGGAAACCGGAGCATCCGGAGGAAACGCATGCAAACATGGTGAGAATATGGAAACTGCACAGTCAGTCATACAAAGTCAAAATTGAAACGGGGTTCCTGTCGCTGCGATGCAACAGTGCCAACCACTGTGACACCATGGCGCCCATTTTAACTGATTTAACACAGTTTTATGACTTAGTTGATACAAGCAAGCCTTCGGTAAGCTAATGTGAACTATTTGTCTAACAGGTATTGCAGCGAACCAATCACCCACTCCCAAGAGTGCACTGCCAAAGAACATCCCGAAATGATGTCAGAGGAGGGGGGTGTGCCTGTCCTCTGCGCCTCAGCAGCTGCTGTTTCGGATGTTGAGCTTGGAAATTAACAAGTGAAATGTCAAAACTCTCCCCTTCCCTCCCTCACTTTAACCACGCTTCGAGCTCTCTTTCCGACCTCATTTTCTCCCCTTCCCCCTCCCTCCCCTCTTCACTACCTCCCCTTCCTTCCCTCCCTGCCATAAATATACAACGTTTTGTGTTTCAGTGAGTAAATGTGCTTTATTGCAAGAAATTTGTAGAAGTTAAGGTACTTAATCGAATTATTCAGCTGATGAAGTTAAACCTCAAGCTAAGGGTTAACTGGAGTTAAACCTTTGTATTACAACATTATTGTTTTTAATAAATGTTTTGCATTGAAGTTTGCATGCTGACACATCTGAACCACACATTTAATTGAGATGATTATTAGTTAAAATATAATACAGTAAACAAGATAGAAACATATTTAACAAGGTGGCACACTGATTAGCACTGCGGCCACACAGCACCGAGGGACCCGTGTTTAATTTGAACCTTGGGCGATTGTGCAGTGTTTGCACATTCTCCTGTGACTGGCGGTTCCGGGAACCACAGAATGGAACCATAGTATTCCTACACTGCAAAATGAGGCCATTTGCTCCATCAGGTATACACCAACCCTCTCCAAGTACCTAACCTGGGACCACCCACTCACCCTATTCCAGGAACCTAACCTGCGCATTCCTGGACATTATGGGAAACTTAGCTTGACCAATCCACCGCACCTGTGGGAGGAAATCAGAGCACCGGGAGGAAACCCACGTAGACACGGGAGAACATGCAAACTGCACACAGCCAGTCGCAAAAGGCTGGAATTGGACAGAAGTCCCAATGGATGAAATGGCCTTCTTCCGCACTGCAATGATTCGATAAACACTAATGAACAAACAGTTAGATATTGCCAGGGAAGTTTGAGTAAAAAGCCGCGGGGCACTTTTAAAAACGCTTGACCAAATCTAAATGAAAACATTCACTCGTTTCTAAGCATGCAACTAGTAAAGTTAAATAATATTGTTCCGCAGATTGAAATAGTTTCACAGGTTTAAAACAAATAGTTAAATCTATGTTCGTGTATAAATAATCACCTTTAGTCATAAAAATTACTTTAAAAAAATCAACAACATTCTCAATGCCTGTTTACAAGAAAGAATGATGAACAACATGATTTAAAAGGTCTATATATCTTTTAAATACTGACAAATAGTTAGCTGTTACTCTCAATTTAAATCTATTGTTTCAATGACTGCCCTCCTTGGGCGTTCCCAAACTGGCTGCGTCCTAAAGGGGCGGGGCTGTCCCCCTCCTGCCCCGCGCTGGAGCTGCGCAGACCGGGAGCTGGAGGCCCTATGCTGCCGCATGGCAAGGAAGGTTGGACACAGCGTCACAGCGCAGGTGACTGCTTCCAGTTTATTTTTATAATTAGCGCACATGGATTCTCACCACCAGCAGGAGGTTACGGTCCATTGGCAGAGGATTCATGTTCTTTATCCCACCCACAGCGCATTTACGAGGGGGGGGGGGGGGGGGGGGGGGGGGGGGGCACTGCAGCTGGATTTCCCCCCCCCCCCCATCCCCCCATACCGACGCCCCAGTTTATCAGGAACACTGTCGGTGAAATTTGCCCCTTACGCCCCCAACCCACGTTTTATCAGGGACACTGTCGGTGAATTCTGTCCTTCATTCCTCCCTCCCCCTGCTTATCATGGACATTGTCGGTGAACTCTATCCTTCATCACAACCCCCCCCCCCCCCCCGTTTATCAGGGACACTTTCGGTGAGCTCTGATTTCCCCCCCCCCCCCCCCCCCGTTTATCAGGGACACTTTGGTGAACTCTGTCCCTCATCCCCCCCCCCCCGTTCATCAGGGACATTGTTGCTGAATTCTATCCCTCAGTTCACCCCGACCCGTTTGTTACGAACAGTGTCTGTGAACACTCACCGTCATTCCCCCCACCCACCACCCGTTTATGAAGGGCAAGGTGAATGACGAATAGTAGTTGTCACACAACCCACAGAACATTGTCCAAATACGTAAGAGCCAAGGCGAGGCTCTGTAGATACAAACAAAATAAGCACCATTATAGGAAGTAAAATGAGCAACATCTTCTTCGTACCATTGGTCTGTGGAATTCCCATCAGCAGTAAATTGTACAGGCCTGTCGGTGGGGAGGAAACAAGATAATCCTCTATTAGCACTAGAGTATATTTGTATGCCCTACTTACATGAAAATAATGTGTCCCATTTCCTGTCCCTCGGGTGATGACTTGTGAAACATATTGATCAGTTTTCAGAAAAGGTGGTGGTAGATTTATAGGAGGAGGATTCAGGTCCCGATGGTAAATTGGTTGTTACCTCCCTGAAAAGTTAGTCAATGGGTAACATGGAGACCTCCACCACTGAGCCTGCGTTATCACTCAGACAATGATTTTTTTCCGCCTGAATGTATTGGCTACCTGTCGAACTTGGGAAAAACGGGCGATGCTTTGAATAATGTGCCATTCTGCTGATTCAGAAATACAAAAAGCAACTGAATAAAAACATAGATCAAATAATGCAGAAACTGGTCAGAATATAGCGAAAAGCACAAAATATTAACGCATAAAAAAGTATAAATAAATCACTTTTCAACAAAATTAATCTATAGATGTTTCAAAGATTCGGGAAGGCACAAATTCGGCATAAAACCTCGACCACGAGGTCTTACTTTTAAGGAAATCAACATCTGAGCTCTAATCGCTCATTTACTCTCATTGGCTTCCAATTGCCAGTTGAAACCTCCTGATTCGTTCAAATGGACATCTCTACCTAGAGGATGATTTATTGATCAAACATTGGCAAATTCTTATGATTGACAGATGACTATCAAGGTTAGTTGAGGGTAATACCATGAGAATAAGTTTTTCACGCCGCTGCTGAACACAGACCTTGATGTAACGAATTGAATTGATGTATTTTGTTACTAAGTTCCCTAAAAACATGTCGTTTAATTTTTCAGAAACGATCATTGTCACATTATGCACCAGTCAATTATTCACATGGAACATTCTGTGAAACAATGTCTATACTCCTACAGACATGACACCAAAGTTCAATAGTTGAAACAATGACTGTGTTGCCACAATAATTGTCTTGGAAAATCATTTCACATTTTCACCCATGCATTCAATTAGTACCCAAACCCATGAATTAATCAATGAATCTATAAATCAAGAACATATCACAGGTACACTGTCGGTGAATTCTGTCCGTAATACACTCCCCTCCGCCCGCAAACCCCCCCCCCCCCCCCACTTTATCAGGGACACTGTCGGTGATTGCTGTTCTTCTTTCTCCAACCCCCGTCGATCAGGGACACTGTCGTTGAACTCTATCCCTCAACTCATTCTCCCAACCCCCTTTTCTCAGGGACACTGTCGCCGAACTGTCTCTCTCATCCCACCAACACCCATTTATCAAGGACACTGTTGGTGAACTGCGTCCATCACCCCTCACCCACCCACAACCCACCGTTTATCAGGTAAACTCTTTGAGTGGAGGGCATGATCTCAGGCTGCAATTTGTAAATGTGGGGGCAGTTATCAGAAGTTAATCCTATTCAGAATGAGAGTTCGTGGAACCTTTGCTGAAACTCTCTCATTCACTGACACATTCTAAATGTTTTCGTTGTTTTTCAATTCATGAAATTGCTGAGAAGGGAATTATCTTCATTTCACAAACTTGGCTGTGTGAATATGTTTGGAAACATCAAAATACTATTTCTGTCAGTGGATATATATTTTTTGAGATATCTTCCAGTCTTTTCCCCATTGTGGCTGTTGCTGTACCCCCTCTTCCTTCTCCTCTCCCGCCGGCAGGCCCGCTACAGTTCTCGCTGCGTCGGCTGCTACTCCTCTCGGAGTCATCCCTTGGCCACGCACACCTGGCCGTGCCTCCCACACGCACAGAAAATGCAAGATACCGACGACCAACTCTCCGGCAACGCAAGATGACTTCCGACTGTCTCTCCGGCAATGCAGGATGGGCGCCGACTATCTCCCCCGCAATGCAAGGTGGACCCCGACCGACTCCACGGCAACCAACATGGTCATGCCCTTCTCCCCTTGTAACGCAAAATGCCCCCCCCCCTCCCACTGATTCCCCTGGTCATGCAGGATGGCAAATCAGGGTGAGGCTGGCTGTTGATGGCCAGTTCCACCGCAAGTGGGGTGGGGGAGAGGGATGCCGTGTGTGTGTGTTTTCTTCTCAGGATTTAATGAATTGAAGAATTGGATTAAAGGGTAATTTCAGCGCATTCGTCAACTGCTGTCTGAACTGCGTCTGTGTCACGGCATTAATCGCAGTGTTTGTGCAGCAGCTCAGGCGCTGCAACATGAAGCCCAATTCCATAACGTAATAATCTAAAGTTATAGATTTATACCCCAGAAAAGCCATCCGGGTCCATATAGAATAAATCATTATCACTGACCATAACAGGATGAAATTGGCCGAGATAATAAACAGTAAAATTACGGATTTCCTACGACTCTCCATTTCTGGGTCTCTGGGACTCTCCCCACTGCTGAGAGCCCGTAGTCTCCTGCGGGCCCTGCTGCTCACAACAATGTGTCTGACAGTGAAAACATTGAACAGCAGAACCAGGACAAATGGAACACACGGGGTTAGAATGTAGTGAAAGAATTCGATTGTTCCCCAGACCGGAGAGTACTGAACATCCATTGTGGCTTCACAAAACCATGGGTTGTTCCCCAGCCGATAGTCACCTCTGAACATAAAATACCAGAAAATGTTCTTCAAACAGCTCAGCACAGTCACTGTTCCAAGAACCACAGCCGCCGTTTTGCCACTGCAATATTTACTTTTCAGTTTCGGACAACAAATGGCCACAAAACGATCAAATGTGAAAGTGACAGTGAACCAGACAGAACAGTCGGTGGCTGCATAAAGCAGGACGGCGTGACTATTACACACGGGGATGTCCCACAGGAACTGAAAACTTCCAGCATAAACAATAGGAATGTGTCTCAATATCAGGTCGAGTATAACGACCAGCAGATCCCCCACTGCCATGGCCACCAGGTACCAAGAGACACATTCGGACAGTCCACAGTTCTTTCTCTTCAGGATCACAATTGTGAGGAGGTTCAGTGAAAGGAAGGGAAATAAACAATGAAATTATACTTCAGGCTGGGGGAGACATTACCAGGTTGACGGAGGTAGTGCTGACAAAGACAAGAATATACACACAAATTAATACACAAATAGATACACACACATACAGACACTCACAGACACACAGTTACACAAAAACACACTCACAGACACAGGGAAATAAATACACACACTCACAGACATTCAGAGACACAAATATACACACTCACACACACACACACACAGACACAACCACTCACAGACACAGGGAAATAAATACACACACTCACAAACACACAGTGACACAAAAACACTCACAGGCACAGGGAAATACATACACAAACTCACAGAGATTCAGAAACACAAATACACACGCGCACACAGAGACACAACTACACACACTCACAGACACAGAGACACAAGGGCACAGTCGAGACCATAACACACACTCACAATCACAGAGTCACAAAAAACTGCACTCACGGGTACAAGTAGGGAACTCAGCGACACACTTGTAAAGACACATACAAATATTCACAAATACACAGAGACTGATAAACATAATCATTTGACAGAAACACTATTATACACACTCAGACTCAGAGACACATACATTCACACACAGAGAGAAACAGACGCAAATGAACACACACTCTCATACATTGAGACAGAAATACACACACTCAGAGAAACATAATGAGGTAAATATACCCACTTACAGACACAGGGACACAAATACACAACACTCACAGACAAATGTTAACAAAGACACAAATGCACACACTCACACACAGAGACACAACTACACACACTCACAGACACACAGTGACACAAATACACACTCACAGACACACAGTGACACAAAAACACACTCACAGACACAGGGAAATAAATACACACACTCACATACATTCAGAGACACAATTATACACACGCACACACACAGAGACACAACTACACACACTCACAAACACAGGGAAATAAATACACACACTCACAGACATTCAGAGACACAAATATACACACTCTCACACACAGAAACACAACTACACACACTCACAGACACACAGTGACACAGAAACACACTCACAGACACAGGGAAATAAATACACACACTCACAGACATTCAGAGACACAAATATGCACACTCACACACACAGAGACACAACTACACACACTCACAGACACAGGGAAATAAATACACACACTCACAGACATTCAGAGACACAAAAATACACACTCACACACACAGAGACACAACTACACACACTCACAGACACAGGGAAATAAATACACACACTCACAGACACAGTGACACAAAAAGCACTCATAGGCACAGGGAAATAAATACACAAACTCACAGAGATTCAGAAACACAAATACACACGCGCACACAGAGACACAACTACACACACTCACAGACACAGAGACACAAGGGCACAGTCGAGACCCATAACACACACTCACAATCACAGAGTCACAAATAAACGCAATCACGGATACAAGTACGGACTCAGAGACACACTTGCAAAGACACATACAAACACATTCACAAATACACAGAGACTGATAAACATAATCATTTGACAGAAACACTATTACACACACTCAGGCTCAGAGACACATACATTCACACACAGAGAGAAACAGAGAAGCAAATGAACACACACTCTCATACATTGAGACAGAAATGCACACACTCAGAGATACATAATGAGATAAATATACCCACTTACAGACACAGGGACACAAATACACAACACTCACAGACAAATGTTAACAAAGACACAAATGCACACACTCACAGACACACAAATATACAACACTCAAGACATATGGCAACACAGACTCAAGCACTCAGTCACAGACAAACAGACAGAACAACTAAGAGACACAAACACACGCACATGCACCTGGAAACATAACAGGCGCTCACTCATGAGATACAGAAATGCACTCACGCATGCAATCAAACAGACACACACGCCCACACCTAGGCAGGCAGACGCATACACATACAGACATGAGCTCTCACTCACACACCCGCATCCGCCACAAAGACTCACAAACTCTCTCACTCACACAAATGCGCAACCACACACACGCAGACAGACACATTCACAGACACACACACTCCCCCACTCGCACAAGCACACATATACAAACACACACGCACACTCCCCAACACACACATGCACACATACACATACGCATCCAGGGATCCACGCACATATATCCACACACTCACCTAAACACACACACACAGACGCAATGCACGTATAAATGTACGTGCACACACGCAAACACTCACCCACACACACAGAATACATACGCAAGCCCTGACATGCACACGCACATACCTGCACAACCCACCCACACAAACCCACTCAAATACACCCTCACACATACCTAGCGTATACACACGAATACGCTCATACTGAGAAACAGACATACCCACACACATATGCTCACAGGCCCTTCACACTTCGCCACAAACACTTACACGTACACAATGACACGCGCACATATACACCCACATTCACTCACACTCATCCACGTCCACCCACACGCAAAACCCCCCACACACAACCACACAAACAAACGCATCCTCACACACCCACACGCATCCACACACACCAAGGGCCACAATGCAAGATACCCACACGCACTCTGACACGCACACAAACTCCCACACGCACAAACTCCCACACGCATACACACAGTCCCAGAGGCAGAAAGCCACAAACGAAATTGTCATACACACCCATAAACACTCTCTCACACACATATAAATACACACACATAGTCACACACACTTAGATAATCACTCTCACACGGATACACGCACTCATACACATATAGTTACACAATCCCTACTAAATACTCTCCTACAAAACCACACGCTCACACACACTCACATGCACATTCACAGGCACCCACTTACTGACACACACCCAGACACACACTTGAACACAATCAGGCATACAGACCCACACCCAAAAACACACTCACCCACTTTCACACCCACAAACGCACCCACATAGACGCACGCACACTCATAAGCACATTCACACGAAATGCATCTACACACACATACTGTCACACACAAACACACCCACATGCACACACACAGCTCATGAACATACACACAAACATAAGCACACCCACACTAGCACCCACGCGCCCAGAGCCACACACATCGAGACACTGAGACAAACACATGCACAGAGACACGCACCCGTACACAAATTCACAAACACACGGAGACTCACAGGAACTCACATTCACCCATACGCAAATGACACACACATGCCCAGACGCACAGAAACTCATATACTCACATACGCCCACATACTCAAGACAACCACACACACACTCTGAAAAACACGCTCGGGCACCACGGTGGCGCAGTGGGTTAGCCCTGCTGCCTCACGGTGCCGGGGTTCCTGATTCGATCCGGCTCTGGGTCACTGTCCGTATGGTGTAGCACATTCTCCCCGTGTTTGTGTGGGTTACTCCTCCACAACCCACAAGATGTGTAGGATAGGTGGATTGGCCATGCTAAATTGTCCCTGAATTGAATAAATGATTTGGGGACTCTACTGTTATGAAAAAAATGAATTGCATGCTCACACGCATACACATCCTCCCACAGACAGACACACGCATGCTCACACTCACACATACTCACTCTCACACGAGCGCAGCATCACACACGTGCCCACACACAACCTCACACTCAGATACATACATACTTATCCAGACATGCTCAGATCCTCATTCTCACACGCGCACCCCGACCCACACACACCGCCTCACTCAAACCCTCAACCACACATTCCCCCACAGATCCACACATTCACACACACATATAAATACACACATACTCACCCACATGCACTCACACAGATCCAAACACAGCCACACACATCCTGCCCAAAAAACATACTCTCTCTCTCACACACGCACACGCGCTCTCATACACATACCCACACAGTCACTCTTAAAAAGATATACCCACCCACACTCAGATTCCAGCTCTCAGACGCACATATTCCCGGTACTGGTATTGAACCCGCGCTGTTTATATTACAGCTGGCTTGGAATGCAGCACAATGCCAGCAGCGCGGGTTCAATTCTGTACCGGCCTCTGCGAACAGGCGCGGGAATGTGGCGACTAGGGGCTTTTCACAGTAACTTCATTGATGTCTATTTGTGACAATAAGCGATTATTAATATTATTATTTTATGGACCCATACTTACCTTCTCACACAGGCTTCAAGGACAGTAACACATAGCCACACACACTCAATTGCACACCGACATACGCACGCACACACATTCACCCACATACGCTCACACACATCCAAACACACCTCCACACATATACCTCCACAAAAACACTCTGTCTCTCTCCAACACACACACAGGAACTCACAGACCAGCAACCACATTAAATCACCCACATACAGAAGCATAAACACATATTTTCTTGCGCACAACCGGACACACACACAGATTACCAACGCACACACACAGATTACCACACGCACACACACAGCCGCAATCACACTCACATACATACCAATGCACACACATTCGCACACACATGCTCAGAACCACGCAGACATATCCAAATATTCACACACTCACATACACACTGTTGAGAAAAATGAAAAGATGTCATTTGAAACATGAAGATGTGATGGAAAAATAAACCAAGAAACATGCGAAAAGATCCCATAAAAGTAAATGTAATGCAATGCTAAAATGAAACAGCAGAAGGCGCTCGAAGGGTTAACTGCAGACAAAGGTTCTTTAGAAAGCAGACAGCCATTATCACACAGGCCTTGAGATCAGGAAGCAGTTCATGCTGCAAATTAATATCTTTAGATCAACAAATTCTTATAAAAAATTAAGTTTTAAGTTAAATAAAGAGAATTAGTTTTATACCCTTTAATACAAGTTAATTGGTTTAGAAAGCAATTGATTGGAATTGTCAGAATCTTAATTTTGAATAATTTGAAACATTTAAAAATACAAGAAAATACAATGCTTTCAAAAGATAAGGGAATGAAAGGCTGGAATGCCCCCGAATAATTAACAAGGAAACCTCCCTTCCAGTAAACTGGCAGACCAAGGTCAGGTTTAAACGAAGGGCCTCTCATGATATTATGAGGACTTGATGTGGAATCACATGGGCAGAAAAAGTATTGCGATCAGGAGCAGAAGAAAATACTTTAGAACAATATCATGTAATCAGCAAAGCTGTTTTAAAGGTGTTATATATCCAAGATCGCCCACAGCCAGGCACTCATTATCAGCCTGCAGGGTGATTTCGGTACATGGGACTGACAGGAGACGAAAGCCGAGCAGAACCGCAGAACAACCGGGAGGGGACCAACAGATAAAGGAGAGATTGTCGAGGAGGCCCAGGAAGGTCTGATCAACCGACCAGGAGAATCCAGAAGCGATCTTTTTTTTTCTGTAAAGACAGTGATTTTATCTTTCAAAAGAAAAAATAAAATAGCTTAAAGTTGAAACCTGAAACAGTGGTTTATTACAAAAGTCTACTTTACATATCAAGCAACGCGGGACCCAGGATCGAGGCTACTAGGTGGTAAGTAGATAAAATTATTCTACAAAGATACGGTTTATCCGTGGAATAACTTGAAACAATAGTTTGACCTGAATAGCACCTGCTTACGTCTGTGTAGGAGTCGGGGAGTGTGAATCCCTGCCCACCATTTAGAATCTCTTGACCCTTGTTCCGTAAAGGGGAAACCTAAGAATTCTAAGAATCGTGGTGAGGTTTCAATACATGGTGCCCAAACGTGGTTCATTTTGAAAGTTGAATGTTTGTGGGACATCAGAACCCAGCGGGTTGTTTTGAATTACTCCATGGCACCCGGCGTGGAGGTCTAGAATATTAGAACTTTCTACGTAAAGCGAGGCTAGAATATTAGAAGTTTCTCGTTTCGCAAAGTGGGGGCTAGAATATTAGAAGTTTCTATTTAAGCAGAGTGGGGGCTCGAATATTAGAAGTTTCTAGTTGAGCAGAATGGGGGCTAGAATATCAGAAGTTTCTACGTAAAGAGAGGCTAGAATATTAGAAGTTTCTAGTTAAGCAGAGTGGCGGCTAGAATATTAAAAGTTTCTCGTTGAGCAGAGTGGGGGCTAGAATATTAGAAGTTTCTAGTTGAGCAGAGTGGGGGCTAGAATATTAGAAGTTTCTAGTTTCCAGATAACGGTTAGAATACTAGAAATTTCTAACCGGTACAAGGGCTGGAATATTAGACGTTTTTGGTCTATGTGTGAAGTGAGCTTTACCTACCGAGTTTAGTTCGGAAAGTCATGTGTGATTGACTTTTGGAAGGATACTCTGTGGACCGAGGGGACTGAAAACTCAGGTTGGGTGTGAAGATCAGTAGACTAGAAGATACTGACCCTGAGTAAAAGTCTGCGAGACATCTTAGTGACAGCACTAAAAATCTTGCATCCATTACTGGTAAAAGGAGGCCAAAAAATAAATCACCCTTAAAGTAAGGCAGATTGGGAGGAAATCCTCGAGGAATAGGGACGCCTAGAATCCATTAGAGAACTAATAACCAATCGACCCTTAACTAAAACAGGAAGAAAGTGCCTTAGTTAGCCTTGGGTAGGGCCCAGAAAGGGTACTTGTCCTAAAATTCAGATTGCAACTGAAAGAGATAACCAGGAGCAGAAGTTAGAAATCCAAAAAATAGCAACTAAACTTATCCTCTTGCCCTGGAGTACGGACGAGAGAAATGATATAATGAGGCGAGAGTGGAAAAGATTAAAAGAGGCAAAAAACTCCTGGATAAGAGAGACTTATCAGAAGGGAGGGGTCTCAATTTTTGTTCAAATACCTAAAGCCCTGCAACAAAGAGATCCAATCGGGATCCTTAAAACACTTTGTAAATTTGCAAATGAAAATCAAGCGATACCACTAATTGTGAGCCGAGACAAACAGAACCAAGCAGCTGCTCGAGTTTGGGTCAGCACAGGGCAGAAGTTAGGTTAGGAGACTGAAGAATGGAGACCATTGTCCGCTATATTGAGTTTTCTTTGCAAATTCAATCTTTTATTTGCAGTTTGTTGGGAGGAATGAAAGTAGAATGCTTTGAATTCATTTCGTTTGAGTGGAGATTTCAGTGGTGAATGAGTGTATGTGTGTTTGATAAGGATTTGTGAATTTACTTTGGTGTTTCTAGTTTTAAAATGTTGTATTTTTAACGAGTTTCAAATTTATTATAAGTTATAAACGGCAGGTAGAAATGTGATCAGTATTATAAGGTGGTAAATTAGTATGTTCAGAACTAAATTGGTCTTAGCATAAACACAAAGAGAAGTTTTACTCGCGAGCAGTCAGAGCTCGGTGCAGGAAATGACTTTAAAACTAACACGTTGAAATTGACACGGCACAGCTTCACCAGGGTCCTAGTGCCGAAAATTCACAAGACAGTCACGAGTAGGGAACATGATGTTTAGAATTTTAAATGCATTGTAAAAGGAGCTTTAGGGAATAAAGATGTCAGACCAGAAGTTAGATTAGGAGAATTACTTGCAGTATCAGGAAATGGAAATCTGATGGCAGGGAAAGATTTAATAAAAATAGGTTTGGAAAAATTAGGATATTAAAACCAATTGATAACACCGAGGAAGTTTGGGTTAAACTACCAACTAAAACCACGGGGAAAGTAATCAGTGAAGCTGTCAAAGGTAAAGACAAGATCATTCAGAATTTAGGTGAATATACAGTTGAATTATAGACGCATGGCGTCTGGAGCAGCAGCAATATCCGAAATGTATCAGGGTAAGTTTCGACCTGATTGGACCACTGAGAGAGCAAAAGAGGAGGAATTTGAGATTCTTCGAATCTCACTCAGGGGGGCAATGATAGAAGGAGGAGGCTTAACAGGCCTTAATCGTATGATGTACGTAAATGATCAGAAAAAGAAACCAGTTAAGAAAGAAAAAAGAAAGAGATGGTGGCAAAGAAAATCCGGAAGTCCTGGAGACGGCACTTCTGGAAAATCCAAACAAGAATAGAAAGATACAAACTAAGAAATATGGCCCTCTCCAACCTTGGCCTGTTCTTTTGATTTTGCAGATAGAAAAAATAATACAGATTCATTTGTTTGGACGGAGAATGAGGACTACACTCAAGAGCAAAATAAGGATCAAGTTTGAAGAAGGAACGGATGAAGCTAGGACTAGGAGTAGGCGTGATTGGTTAAAATGAGGGGCGACAATATTAATAGGGGTTACAGTAGTTAGTTTGGGAATATTGGTCTGGCTAATCACCATGGGAAAATCAAGTGAAGTAATGGTAATGGAAAAATAGACACCAGATTGAATCACATATAACATATAATAAAAATAAGAATAAACAAGTGTTTAAATATAACGGAAGAAATTATTGATTTCCAGGACATGCAGAAGGTGGGGCTCAACAGCAGTATGTTAGAATCAAGCAACAGTGTCAGTAACAACATGGCCAGTAGAGTGTGGGGAGCGCTGACAAGCAGTCTTGGATACGTACTAAACCTATCAGACCGGTTAAAGATTTTTCGACAGCATTCGGGTAAAACGAATGATACTCAATGGGACCCCGAGAAAGGGCAAGTTAAGAAAGGAAATACATTGCACAACAAAACCACAGATAGGAGAATGAAACAAAATAGATGGAAGAAATGCCAGAAACCACCAATAAAGGGAAGTTTACGTGAATTTAAAAATAATCTCACAGGGTGGAACATTAGTGATGTATGGGTGAAGGAAGGAAGAATTGAGTTAACTAAAGTGAAAACATGCCCAGAACAGGTATAGGTAAAGGAAATAATGGATAGATTAGAAGGCCGGAACGAAGTCACTATAACAAGGAATGTAACATTAATAGATCGGGGGACATGTTATGAAGTAATAAGCGAAGATGAAGTCACACAACTATTTGGCTTAAATAGTCCTTATCCTCATAACAAAAACAATAATAATAATGATAAACGTTCAGATAACCAGATGAAAACCTGGTGGACAGATTTAAAGGAGATGTGGAGGAACGGATTACATGGCATTGCCTCTGCTCCCATGTTAACAAGAGAACCAGTGTGGTTGGTAATCAGACCAGAGGAGAAGAGAAAAGTAAAAATAGCACTGAAGATTTCATTTCCATGGGTACATTAAGAGAGGAATGGGGGTTAGCTATAGATTGGGACCAAAAAACTCCCGGACAAACAGCAAGTATAGAAGGAATTATTGGCAGTAGAGAGAAATTAAAAGTAAGTAGAGTAGGAATATTTTATAGTGAAGGATGGAACGTGGACATGGATAAAGTTAAGGAGATAGAAAAAGGGATGATGAGAAAAATAATGGAATTATGGCATGGTAGACAAAAGAAAGATGTTACTAACGGATGGAAGGGTTTGGCCACCCATTCAGAAGATGCTGAAGGAGAATGGACCGCGTAAAGAACAATGTGTCGGTAGTAGTCTCTCAGAAAGGGCAACGACTTGCGATGCTTCTGAAAGAAAATACAACTGTACTGAGCAGTTGCACAAAGAAACAATGGAAAGGTATCGAGTGAGACAAAGAGTAGCAGGAGGATTTAGTCAACTTGAGACCTATGAAGGAAGTCTAGGCAAAGCCTATACATTTATTGGATTTATTGAAGGAGAACTGATTAAAATAGTAGAAAAACCAACAACGTGGACGCCTGAATATACATTGATATTAGCAAAATGGTTTGGTGACATCTATATCAAATAATTGATTAAAACTAGCGACACCATTAAGAGTGAGACTATCGAGACGGAGATACCGCTGGAACAGAGAAATTAAAATTGCATCAAGGGCTGTGGACACAGGATATAGGGCCGCTGTTTCAATCCCGTGGGCAAAAACCAAAAAAGGATACAAATTTGTAGGAATATTTTGTAAATGGAGAGAACCTAACAAGAAGATTGAATTTGAGCGATGTACATGGGGAAATATGAAGAGGATGAAAGGCAGTAGTCAGGCAAAACCAGTCTGTTTAAAAAGGGAACAGCCTGAAACAGGGCCAAATCTGATGAAACAAGTAACAGCCAGATATGAGTCGAGCAAACAGGAAGATGGAATAGCCACTTGGTATTTGGATAGAAACGTAGGGTCAGGAATAGTGTGTCAGGTAGACGACAACGAAATGTTAATGGAAGGATGGAAAGATTTCAAGGAAGAAGAATGGTGTAAGGGAGGAACTTGGAATAGGAAAAGCTCAACTAAAACAGTTAACACTTGTGTATCAGGAATAGAACATCTCCCATACTACCCCAGCTGGAGTAATTTGGGAAAAGATTTGGTAGATGTAGGTTTAAAAATTATGGAAACAGTTAAAATAGCAATTAAAGTTATAGCAAGTCCATTTACATGGTTTTGGACTATGTTAACCTGGATTCTAAACAATTGGTACTTGTTTGTATCAATAGCAGGGGGAATAATAGTTGCAGCATTGCTGTGGAAATTGGGAATTTTAAAATTATGTCAAAACTTATGTTGCAAATGTTGCAAAAAAATCGCTCGGCGGAAAGAAAAAAATGATAAAACTGGCTAAATATCTAAGAGATTTGAGATATCAAATTATCACCGAGCAGTGAGACATCCGGTCACACATCATTGGCTGGACGTGTGTCCATGACATCAAGGGATGGATGATCTGCAGTCTCAATGGGACACATGCTACGCAGTGAAATTATTAAGTGTCTCGGCGGATAACGGCGACTGACGAGGCACCAACATGCTTAATGACAATAGCTTAAGAACATTTAGCAATAGCAGCTTGATGGCGCAACGGGAACTTTGTATCAAAACTTTCTTTTTCTAACTAACTGTTTATATTATAACCAATGCAGCATACAATTTTGCATTAAAGAACTGTAATTACTAAGAAAGAAATGTTGTGTATGTTATTAAAGACTGTTATATAATAGACAGGGAGAGAAGGGGAAAGTATCACTATGTTTATTTTTTAATAACCAGAGGGAGTTAGGACAGTTTGGATCGGGAGGTGATTAATTGATTAGGAAGGAATGTTAGACAAATAAGTATGTAATTGCAATTGGGTTAGGGTCTGAATAGCATGAAATTATACTAAGCTATAAGTCATGATAAAGACAGCGTGTGATTTGTGAATGGAAGTTGCTAAGTTTCTAGACAATTGCAGCAAAACAAAATCTAACAGGGTTGCGTACGACAGGTGGCAAGACTTAGCATAACATGGACCAGCACGAGAATTTCAGTGATGATGTAGATGAAGGTGTGTGTGACGGTCCAGAAATTGATTGGCAATTACATGGGGTAAGGATATTTCTAAACTGTGTGAATATTTTAATAAAAGGGAGTAAATAAAAGTATACTTTTGATAGTTAGTTTAGTGTGTGTGTTAAAAACGTACCTGATCACAAGGTCACGAATAACAATGATGTTGTTAACATACCATGGGTATTTTGCATGTTTTGTAAACAAATGCAGAGTTTTATAAAGCACTTGAATAAAGCCTATAAGGAGTGTGTCACTATTATATTATTTTGACTATTGTTAAGATTGTGATAATTGCTAAAAATGTTTCATGATATAACACACGTGCTACTCCTGGGGTTAAGAGATGAACACAATGTTAAGATGAGACTTATTTTGTTGGCTTTGTATTTGAAAACAGGCGGAACTCGAGGTTTGTCTGGAAAAGGACAAGGTGATGGGTCGAAGTATGGAGAGAGGGATTGATTGGGTTCTACCGTGTAATAATGAATGTATTAAATGTACCTGTATATGTAATAGAGGCAGGGTTGTAACCGCTCTCCGCTAGTTATGTAGCAAATGTTTTAATGGCAAATATACGCTGCATATTATAAGGGAATTGTTAACGGAAAAAAGGGATCTGAAGGAAACATGGCAAACAGTTATCATCTTTTGTACTCCAAAGGGTGTCAGACGTAATTGGTTCAGAATGATGATAGAAGTCAATGAGAGAAAGTTAGGACAAGAAGCAAGAGTGGTAAAACCTTTTAAAGCAATGAGGCAAGGGAAAAAGTGGATGATTCATGATATAGTGATTCACGATACTAATGAAATACGGAAAGCACTTTGGATGGAGAGAGAATTGGACACTAGACTGCCAGTGATAGACAAAATACCTTTTTGGTTACTGATGGACTGAGTGGCGTGCTGTTTCTAAGGGACACGAGAAAGCGTCTACGGTGCTGCCACCCCAAGATGCGAAAATGCTTTGGAGGTGTTAGGACACACGGGATTAGCTATTGTGTTACCTTTCTGGACAACCACCAGTATGGTTAGCGGTGATTAAATTAAGGACAACATGTTTGTCGACACTGGAAAGAGCAATGGATTAATTTGAACGTCGTTTTTAAACAGGACATGAACATATGGACAATAATGATCTGGGATGTAAGACAGTAAGAAATGATTAAGGGGAAGAGAATTAAAGAAGAATAGGGTCATGTTTCAAATACCAAGAGGGGGCGTTCAGAAAAATGCAAAGATGTAATTTGAAACATGAAGGTCTGATGGAAAACATTCCCAAGAAACATGAGAAAAAGCAGAGTAACAGAAAAGATCCCATTAAAGTAAATGTAATGAAATGCGAAAACGAAATAGCAGCAGGCGCTCGAAGGCTTAACTGAAGACAAAGGTTCTTTGGAAAGCAGACAGCCATTATCACACAGGCCTTGAGATAAGGAAGCAGTTCATGCTGCAAATTAATATCTTTAGTTCAAGATATTCGTGTCAAAAATTAAGTTTTAAGTTAAATAAAGAGAATGAGTTTTATACCCTTTAGTAGAACCCTTTAGCGAGCAATTGATTGGAATTGTCAGAATCTCAATTTTGAATAATTTGAAACATTTAACAATACAAGAAAATACAATATTTTCAAAAGATAAGGGAATGAAAAGCTGGAATGCCCCAGAATAATTAACAAGGAAACCTCCCTTCCAGTAAGCCGGCAGACCAAGGTCAGGTTTACACGAAGGCCCTCTCATGATATTATGAAAACTTGGTGTGGAATCACATGGACAGAAAAGTATTTCGATCAGGAGCAGAAGAAAACACTTTAGAATAATGTCATGTAATCAGCAAAGTTGTTTTAAAGGTGATATATATCCTAGATCGCCCCCAGCCAGGCACTCACTCTCAGCCTGCAGGGTGATTTCGGTACATGGGACTGACAGGAGACGAAAGCCGAGCAGAACCGCAGAACAACCGGGAGCAGGCCAACAGATAAAGGAGAGATTGTCGAGGAGGCCCAGGAAGGTCTGATCAACCAACCAGGAGAATCCAGAAGCAAGATCTTTTTACTTTTCTGTAAAGACAGTGATTTTATCTTTTAAAAGAAAAAATAAAGTAGCTTAAAGTTTAAATCTGAAACAGTGGTTTATTACAAAGGTCTACTTTACTTATCTAGCAAAGGGAAAACCTAAGAATTCTAAGAATAGTGGTGAGGTTTAAATACAACACACACACACACACACACACTCATTTCTGTCTCCAAGACATTCCTTATTGTCCTGTGCTTTTTTCGCAAACGTCCTGACTTCTTGTTCCAATCACACTGCTCAAAAAGTGATTCATTCCTCAGTACCATCTCCAATCAGGATCAATTTTCAGCCTTATTTACAGTCTATCAGACTGTCAATCCTTACTCCCTGCCGTCCCAGCTGAATCGATTTACATGTATAGTAAGTGAATTTCAGTATGTGATGTCAGTGCAGTGTCATCAGCAAACCAAAACTCATTAACAGGGACGTGACACACTTTGATCTTGCTGTGCAGTGTTCCTAGGTTGAATAGATTGTTGTCGGCTCTGTCATATGGGTGGATAACGTCATTTGATTTGTCAAACGTGTACAATAGCAGCATGTAGAACAATATGTGACGGAGAGTGAGCTCCAAGTCACAGCCCTGACTTACCCCGTTCCTGGTGGTGGAAGTCTCCGGCGATGCTGCATTGTCACTGACGAAATTGTGTAAGTCCCTGTGGAAAGAAGAACTGACGCCAAGTGTCCAGGCGGAAGACTTTTTCCCGCAGGAGTTTAAAGAGTCTGACTCTGCTAACAAAGTCGAAGGCTTTGGCGAGGTCTATGGACACAATGTGGAGAGCTCTGTGCTGATGACGGAAATTCCCCTGTAACTGTCGACGTGAGGAAACCATATCGGCACATGGCTGTTGGGTGAGCAGGGATGGGAACTGAATGTTCCAGGGTATTCAGTATTTAGAAAGGAGAGGCATTAAAAAAAACATGGTGACGTGGCACTGCTCTTTAAAGAGGAAATTGACACAATAGTGAGAAAGGATATTAGCTCTGACGATTTGGTGTCTACATGTGTGGAGTTGAGAAATGCCAAGGGGCAAATAACATCAGCGGGTGTCTATATAGACGCCCAAACTGCAGTGGTGATGTTAGGAATGGCATAAAACACGAAATTAGAGATGCATGTATCAAGGGACGATCAGTATTCATGGGCGATTTTCATTTGCATATAGACTGGGCAAATCAAATTAGCCACAATGCCGCTGACGAGAAATTCCGGGAGTGTATATGGGATGGTGTCTTGACCAATATGTGAAGGAACCACCTCGAGAGCAGGCCATCTTCGACTGAGTGCAGGAAAACGAGAAGGGAGTCATTGCCAATCTGGCTGTACGAGACCCCTTGGGGATGAGCAACGATAATATGATAAAAACATTTATCAAGATGGATAGTGAAGTAGTCGATTCGGAGACTAGAGCCCTGAATCTTAAAAAACGGAACAATGACGTTATGAGGCCTGAGTAGGCCTTGATAGATTGGGTAGAGTTCCTCAAAGGGATTACAGTGGCTAGACAATGGAAAACATTCGAGGGAAGCATGGAGAAACTGCAGCAACTGTTTACTCCTGTCTGGCACAAAAGCGAAATGCTGGAAATTAGAAAGAGCTTCCGATCCTAGGAAGAAGCATATAGATTGGCCAAGTAAAATAATAGGTCTGAGGATTGGGAATTGTTTAGAAATCAGCAAGGAATGATCAAGGAATTGATGAAGAAGGGGAAATTACAGTAATAAAATGAGCTTGCAGGGAACACATCTAAGAGTTTCTATAGATACTTGAAGAGAAAAAGATTCGTAAAGACAAGTGTCGGCCCTCGACAGAAGCAGTGGAATGTATAATAAGCGCAAAATACATGGCTGAGCAATTGAATACATACTTTGGTTCTGTCTTCACAAAAGAGGACACAAATCAGATATCCGGAAATGCTGGAAAATTAAAGGTTTAGTGAGAGTGAAGAACTGAGGGAGATCAATATTAGTAGAGAATTGGTGCTGGGAAAATTGATGGTATTGAAGGCGGATCAATCCCAAGGTCTGATAATACGCATCCAAGAGTGCTTAAGGAGGTGGCTCTGTAACTGCTGAGTGCATTGGAGGTCAATTTCCGGGATTCAATATACTCTTGATCTCTCCCAGCAGATTGGAGAGTAGCTCACGTCAGCCCAATATTCAAAAAAATGACCTGGAGAAAAAACATGGAAATAGACCAGGAATCCTAACATCGGGAGTGGGAAAACTTCTTGAATCCGTTCGCAAGGACTTCATAGCGACACATTTAGAAAGCAGTGGCAGGATCAGTCAGAGTCAGCATGGATTTATGAAGGGGAAAGCATGCTTGATAAATCTGTTGGAATTCTTTGAAGATGTAACTACTACAGTTCATAAGGGGGAGCCAGTCGATGTGGTATATTTGCGCTTTCAGAAGACGTTTGACAAAATCCGACGTCAGATTATTGTGCTGGATTAAAGCGCATGGGATTTTGGAAAGTCTTTGAAGGTGGATAGACAACTGGTTGGCAGGCTGGAAACAAAGAGTCGGCATTAATGGGTCATTTTCAAATTGGAAGGCGCAAACTAGTAGGGTGCCACAGGGATAGGTGTTTGGACCCCAGCTATGCACAAAACTTATTAATGCTTTGGATGAGGGAACAAATTGTAACATCTCAAAGTTTGCAAATGATACCAAGTTAGGTGGGAGGGTGAATTGTGACGAGGATGCAGGGATCCTACAGCATGATCTGGACAGGTCGGGGGCATGAGCAAATCAATGAAAGATGCAGTATAATCTGCATAAATGTGAGCTTATTCACTTTGGAAGCAAAAACAGGAAGGCAGATGCCTACCTGAATTGTTGTAAATTGGGAGAGAGTAGTGTGCAGAGGAACCTGGGCGTCCTTGTGCACAAGTTGCTGAAGGTAAGCATGCAGGTGCCGTAGCCGGCAAAGAAGGCAAATGGTATGTTGGCCTTCATTGCGAGAGGTTTCGAGTACAGGAACAGGGATCAGTTGTTGCAGTAATACAGGGCCATGATGAGCCCACACCTAAAATATTGTGCGCAGTTTTAGCCATTGAATATATTCAAAAGGTGGCTCGATATAGCACTTGGGGCGAATGGGCTCAAAGGTTATGGGGAGAAAGCAGGATTGGGCTGGTGAGTTAGATGACCTGCGATGATCGTGATGAATGGTGGAGCTGGCTCGACGAGCCAGAAGGCCTCCTCCTGCTCCTTTCTTCTGCGCATCTATATAACTATCCATCTGCCAACTCTGAGTCCGCACTTAGACTCAGGGTAGATGTGTGATATCAGGATAGGCCATCTGGTCAGATTAACCGAGCAAAGACCTACCCCCACAATAACGAAAAAGGAGATAGAGTCATGGCGAGAATCACAGAGTCACGCGGCACAGAAACAGGCCCTTCGGCCCACAAAGTGTAAGCTGACCATAAGATGTCTTGGTAATTGTTCCAGTCGGTGCCATCTGCTTTTTTTTGAACACAGTGACCATGTTTACATCACTGGCGTCTTGAATCATCAATCTTTCCTCCAAACAGCGACACCAATGTGATTTGAAATGCCGCAGTAATTCTGGAATTCCACTGTTGATGAGCTCGGATGGAATTCCATCATATCCTGTGATTTCCCATTGGAAAGATGGCCAATGGTCCTTTTGAGCACAATGATGCCCACCAACCCCTTTAGAGGGAAGTATGGCAGGGCGATGAGAGGGTCTTCAGTCACAACGTTCGCCGTGTTTGAGGTAGTTCTGCACTCACCAATAAATCTGATTGCTCCGTTCAATGATGATGACCTCTTCAAAGGGCTGATTAGTTACTGTTTGACCCATATGGTCCTTGATTCGCTCACACATCTCTATAAACCCAAAGGATTCCGCAGCATATCTGTTGTTGTTGGGAAGGTTTTTCGTTCCTTTCTTCTTTTAGATTTTAGAGTACCCAATTCACTTTTTTCCAATTAAGGGGCAATTTGGCCTGGCCAATCCACCTGCCCTGCACATCCTTTGGTTTGTGGGGGCGAAACCACGCAAACACGGGAAGAATGTTCATACTCCACTCGGACAGGGACCCTGAGCCGAGATCGAACCTGGTACCTCGGCACCGTGAGGTAGCATTGCTAACCACTACAAAACTGTGCTGCCCTTTGTTGCGATGTTTTAACGAGTATTGATTGGTGCATTGCGAAGTAATTTGCTGAGACTTCTTTTTCATACCTCTGAACAAAAGACCATAAGAACTAGGAACAGGAGTCGGCCACCTGGCCCCTCGAGCCTGCTCCGCCATTTAATGAGATCATGGCTGATCTTTGTGGACTCAGCTCCACTCTCCGCCCCGTACACCATATCCCCGAATCCCTTTATTCTTTAGAAAGATGTCTATCTTTTTCTTAAAAACGTTTAAAGAAGGAGCCTCAACTGCTTCACTGGGCATGGAATTCCAGAGATTCACAACCCTCTGGGTGAACAAGTTCCTCCTAAACTCCGTCCTAAATGTACTTCCCCTTATTTTGAGGCGTTGCCCCCTAGTTCTGCTTTCCCCGACCAGTGGAATCAACCTGCCCACATCTATCCGATCTATTCCCTTCATAATTTTATATGTTTCAATAAGATCCCCCCGCATCCTTCTAAACTCCAATGAGTACATGCCCAGTCTACTCAACCTCTCGTCATAATCTAATCCCTTCAACTTTGGGATCAACCTAGTGAATCTCCTCAGCACTCCCTCCAGTGCCAATATGCCCTTTCTCAGGTACGGAGACCAAAACTGAACACAATACTCCAGATGCGGCCTCACCAACACCCTATACATTTGCAGCATAACCTCCCTAGTCTTGAACACCATCCCTCTAGCAACGAAAGACAAAATTCAATCAGCCTTCTTAATCACCTGTTGCACCTGCACACCAACTTTTTGCGACTCGTGCACCAGTACACCCAGGTCCCTCTGCACAGCAGCATGTTTTAACATCTTACCGTTTAAATAATAATCCATTCTGCTGTTATTCCTCCCAAAATGGATCGCCTCACACTTGGGAACATTGAATTTCATCTGCCAGACCCTAGCCCATTCACCTAACCTATCCAAATCCTTCTGCAGACCTCTGGTATCATCTGCAGTTTTTGCTTTAACACCCATCTTAGTGTCGTCTGCAAACTTTGACACATTGCACTTGGTCCCCAACTCCAAATCATCATGTAAAATGTGAACAACTGCGGGCCCAACACTGATCCTTGAGGGACCCCACTAGTTACAGGTTGCCAACCAGAGAAACACCCATTTATCCCCACACTCGGCTTTCTGTTAGTTAATCAATCCTCTACCCATGCTACCATTTTACCCTCAATGCCATGCATCTTTAGTTTATGCAGCAACCTTTTGTGTGGCACCTTGTCAAAATCTTTCTGGAAATCCAGATATACCACATCCATTGGCTCCCCGTTATCTACTGCACTGGTAACGTCCTCAAAAAGTTCTACCAAATTAGTCAGACACGACCTACCCTTTGTGAACCCATGCTGCGTCTACCCAATGGGCCAATTTCCCTCCAGGTGCCCAGCTATTTCCTCCTTAATGATAGATTCCAGCATTTTCCCTACAACCGAAGTTAAGCTTACCGACCTCTAATTACCCGCTTTCTGCCGAACTCCTTTTTTAAACAGTAGTTTCACGTTTGCTACTTTCCACTCCTCTGGGACCACCCCAGAGTCTAGTGAATTTTGATAAATTATCACTAGTGCGTTTACAATTTCCCTAGCCATCTCTTTTAACACTCTGGGATGCATCCCATCAGGAGACTTGTCTACCTTTAGCCCCATTAGCTTGCCCAATACTGCCTCCTTAGTGATTACAATCATCTCAAGGTCCTCACCTATCATATCTTTATTTCCATCAGTCACTGGCATGTTATTTGTGTCCTCCACTGTGACGACTGACCCAAAAAACCTGTTCAGCTCCTCAGCCATTTCCCCGTGTCCTATTATTAAATCTCCCTTCTCATCTTCCAAAGGACGAAGATTTACCTTAGCCACTCTTTTTTGGCTTATATATTTGCAGAAGCTTTTACTATCTGCTTTTATGTTCTGAGCCAGTTTACTTTCATAGTCTACCTTACTCTTCTTTATAGCTTTTTTAGTAGCTTTCTGTTGTCCCCTAAAGTCATCCCAGTCCTCTAGTCTCCCACTAATTTTTGCCACTTTGTATGTTTTTTCCTTCAATTTGATACTCTCTCTCACCTCCTTAGATATCCACGGTCGATTTTTCCTCTTTCTACCGTCTTTCTTTTTTGTCGGTATGAACCTTTTCTGAACACTGTGAAAGATCGCTCGGAGGGTTCTCCACTGTTCCTCAACTGCTTCACCATGAAGTCTTTGCTCCCAGTCTACCTTAGCTAGTTCTTCTCTCATCCCATTGTAATCGCCTTTGTTTAAGCACAAAACACTAGTGTTTGATTTGACCTTGTCATCCTCCAACTGTATTTTAAATTCCACCATATTGTGGTCGCTCCTTCCAAGAGGATCCCGAACTATGAGATCATTAATCAATCCTCCCTCATTACACAAGACCAGATCTAGGACCGCTTGTTCCCTTGTAGGTTCCATTCCGTACTGTTCCAGGAAATTATCCCGGGCACATTCTATAAACTCCTCCTCAAGGCTGCCTTTACCAACCTGGTTAAACCAATCGATATGCAGATTAAAATCTCCCATGATAACCGCTGTACCATTTCTACATGCATCCGTTATTTCTTTGCTTATTGCCTGCCGTACCATCCTGTTGCTTTTGGTGGCCTATAGACTACTCCTATCAGTGACCTTTTCGCCTTACTATTCTTGATTTGCACCCAAATTGATTCAGCCTTGTCGTCCATTGAACCAATATCATCCCTTACTATTGCCCGGATGCCATCCTCAAATAACAGAGCTACACGACCTCCCTTACCATCCACTCTGTCCTTTCGTATAGTCTGATAGCCTTGGATATTTAACTCCCAGTCGTGACCAACTTTTAACCATGTTTCAGTAATGGCCACTAAATCATAGTCATTCACGATGATTTGCACCATCAACTCATTTACCTTATTTCGTATACTATGAGCATTCAGGTAAAGTACACTTATGCTGTTTTTTATGTCTTTGTTATGAATCCTAACACCTTGATCAGGACATTTTCGCAAATTAGAACATAGAACATTGAACAATACAGCGCAGTACCGGCCCTTCGGCCCACGATGTTGCACCGAAACAAAAGCCATCTAACCTACACTATGCCATTATCATCCATATGTTTATCCAATAAACTTTTAAATGCCCTCAATGTTGGCGAGTTCACTACTGTAGCAGGTAGGGCATTCCATGGCCTCACTACTCTTTGCGTAAAGAACCTACCTCTGACCTCTGTCCTATATCTATTACCCCTCAGTTTAAAGTTATGTCCCCTCGTGCCAGCCATTTCCATTCGCGGGAGAAGGCTCTCACTGTCCACCCTATCCAACCCCCTGATCATTTTGTATGCCTCTATTAAGTCTCCTCTTAACCTTCTTCTCTCCAACGAAAACAACCTCAATCCATCAGCCTTTCCTCATAAGATTTTCCCTCCATACCAGGCAACATCCTGGTAAATCTCCTCTGCACCCGCTCCAAAGCCTCCACATCCTTCCTGTAATGCGGTGACCAGAACTGTACGCAATACTCCAAATGCGGCCGTACCAGAGTTCTGTACAGCTGCAACATGACCTCCCGACTCCGGAACTCAATCCCTCTACCAATAAAGGCCAACACTCCATAGGCCTTCTTCACAACCCTATCAACCTGGGTGGCAACTTTCAGGGATCTATGTACATGGACACCTAGATCCCTCGAATCATCCACACTTTCAAGAACTTTACCATTAGCCAAATATTCTGCATTCCTGTTATTCCTTCCAAAGTGAATCACCGCACACTTCTCTACATTAAACTCCATTTGCCACCACTCAGCCCAGCTCTGCAGCTTATCTATATCCCTCTGTAACCTGCTACATCCTTCCACACTATCGACAACACCACCGACTTTAGTACCATCTGCAAATTTACTCACCCACCCTTCTGCACCTTCCTCTAGGTCATTGATAAAAATAACAAACAGCAACGGCCCCAGAACAGATCCTTGTGGTACTCCACTTGTGACTGTACTCCATTCTGAACATTTCCCATCAACCACCACCCTCTGTCTTCTTTCAGCTAGCCAATTTCTGATCCACATCTCTAAATCACCCTCAATCCCCAGCCTCCGTATTTTCTGCAATAGCCTACCGTGGGGAACCTTATCAAACGCTTTGCTGAAATCCATATACACCACATCAACTGCTCTACCCTCATCTACCTGTTCAGTCACCTTCTCAAAGAAATTATTTTTCCTCTTACCCTTTCTCCTAATTTTCCTTGTCTTTGAACCCATATCTCTACATAATAACTTGTCACGTAAACTGCTGCCTTGATCTCCATTAACCATTTTACTGTCCATAGCTTTACACTTCCCTCCCCCCCCCCCCCCCCCCCACAACTTGTTGTTTAAAGTCTATGTGACCAACCTATTTATCCTATTCGCTAGAACACTGGTCCCAGAATGGTTCAGGTGAAGACCGTCCCAATGGTACAATTCCCTTCTGCCCCAGTACTGATGCCAATGCCCCATGAAATGGAATCCCTCTTTCCCGCACCACTCCTTTAGCCACGTGTTAACTTCCCTAATTTTCTCAACCCTATCCCAATTGGCATGTGGCTCGGGTAGTAATCCAGAGATTATAACCCTGGAGGACCTGTTCATTAATTTAGTCCCTAGTGTTTGATAATCTCCAATCAGGTCCGCTTTCCTAGCCTTACCTATGTTGTTAGTCCCAACGTGGACCACAACAACTGGATCCTCACCCTCCCTCTCCAAAATCCTTTCAAGCCGATCAGAGATGTCCCTCACCCTGGCACCGGGCAGGCAACACACCATGCGGGACTCTCGATCTGGCTTACAAAGGATGCCATCAATTCCCCTAATTATAGAATCTCCTACAACTACCACTTGTCTTCTTGCTTCCTCCTCTTGAATGGCTTCCTGGACCACGGTGCAGTGGTCAGTCAACGCATCCTCCCTACAGCCCTCTTCCTCATTCACACAGGGAGCAAGTACCTCATATCTGTTCGACAAGGTCAAGAGCTGAGGCTCCTCAACTCCTAAACTCAGGATCTCTCTACCTGCCTCCCTTGCAGTCACACCATTCTGTCCCTGAGCACTGTCCGAATTAACAGTACTTATTCTACCGGGTGTGACTGCCGCCTGAAACAAAGCATCCAGGTAATTTGCCCCCTCCCTGATGTGCCGCAGTGTGTGCAGCTCGGTCTGCAGCTCATCAATTCTGAGCCGAAGTTCCTCGAGCAGCCAACACTTGCTGCAGATGTGGTCACTGGCGGTCTCAATGGGATCCACCAGTTCCATCATCATACAGCAACAGCACATCACCTGTCCAGCCATATTCAATTAGTTAATTAATTTAAATAATAATTTTTTAAAAAATGTTTTTTATATAACCTCAAGGATAAACCCGAACACCAACAAAAACACAGCCCTCTCTCGCCTCTCACCCGAACTCAGTCACTCACCTAATCTCAGTTGCACTCTGTTCCAATCAGCACTCCGTGTCTAAAGGCATTCCTGCCACACCTTTTGTGCACTAACCTCTCCCAGCACTGTCCCGGATCTCTCCTCCCGCGCTTTCTAAATCTCCCGGCTCTCTCCTCCCGCGCTGTTTTCACTGTCCGGGCTCTCTCTCCTCCCGCGCTGTTTTCACTGTCCCGGCTCTCTCTCCTCCCGCGCTGTTTTCACTGTCCCGGCTCTATCTCCTCCCGCGCTGTTTTCGCTGTCCCGGCTGTCTCTCCTCCCGCGCTGTTTTCGCTGTCCCGGCTCTCTCTCCTCCCGCGCTGTTTTCACTGTCCCGGCACACTCAGCTCCCGCGCTGTTTTCACTGACCCGGCTCACTCACCTCCCGCGCTGTTTTCAATGTCCCGGCTCTCTCTGCTCTCGCGCTGTTTTCACTGTCCCGGTTCTCTCTCCTCCCGCGCTGTTTTCACTGTCCCGGCTCTCTCTCCTCCCGCGCTGTTTTCACTGTCCCGGCTCACTCACCCCTCGCGCTGTTTTCGCTGTCCCGGCTCACTCACCTCCCGCGCTGTTTTCACTGTCCCCGCTCTCTCTCCTCCCGCGCTGTTTTCACTGTCCTGGCTCACTCAGCTCCCGCGCTGTTTTCAATGTCCTGGCTCACTCAGCTCCCGCGCTGTTTTCACTGTCCCGGCTCTCTCTGCTCTCGCGCTGTTTTCAATGTCCCGGCTCTCTCTCCTCCCGCGCTGTTTTCACTGTCCCGGCTCTCTCTCCTCCCGCGCTGTTTTCACTGTCCTGGCTCACTCAGCTCCCGCGCTGTTTTCAATGTCCTGGCTCACTCTCCTCCCGCGCTGTTTTCACTGTCCCGGTTCTCTCTGCTCTCGCGCTGTTTTCAATGTCCCGGCTCTCTCTCCTCCCGCGCTGTTTTCAATGTCCCGGCTCTCTCTGCTCTCGCGCTGTTTTCGCTGTCCCGGCTCACTCACCTCCCGCGCTGTTTTCAATGTCCCTGCTCTCTCTGCTCTCGCGCTGTTTCACTGTCCCGGCTCTCTCTTCTCCCGCGCTGTTTTCACTGTCCCGGCTCTCTCTCCTCCCGCGCTGTTTTCAATCCCCGGCTCTCTCTCTCCTCCCGCGCTGTTTTCACTGTCCCGGCTCTCTCTCCTCCCGCGCTGTTTTCACTGTCCCGGCTCTCTCTCCTCCCGCGCTGTTTTCAATGTCCCGGCTCTCTCTCCTCCCGCGCTGTTTTCAATGTCCCGGCTCACTCACCCCTCGCGCTGTTTTCGCTGTCCCGGCCCACTCACCTCCCGCGCTGTTTTCGCTGTCCCGGCTCTCTCCTCCCGCGCTGTTTTCACTGTCCCGGCTCTCTCTCCTCCCGCGCTGTTTTCACTGTCCCGGCTCTCTCCTCCCGCGCTGTTTTCAATCCCCGGCTCTCTCTCTCCTCCCGCGCTGTTTTCACTGTCCCGGCTCTCTCTCCTCCCGCGCTGTTTTCAATGTCCCGGCTCTCTCTCCTCCCGCGCTGTTTTCACTGTCCCGGCTCTCTCTCCTCCCGCGCTGTTTTCAATCCCCGGCTCTCTCTCTCCTTCCGCGCTGTTTTCACTGTCCCGGCTCTCTCTCCTCCCGCGCTGTTTTCCCTGTCCCGGCTCTCTCTCCTCTCGCGCTGTTTTCACTGTCCCGGCTCTCTCTCCTCCCGCGCTGTTTTCACTGTCCTGGCTCACTCAGCTCCCGCGCTGTTTTCACTGTCCCGGCTCTCTCTCCTCCCGCGCTGTTTTCGCTGTCCCGGCTCACTCACCTCCCGCGCTGTTTTCACTGTCCCGGCTCTCTCCTCCCGCGCTGTTTTCACTGTCCCGGCTCACTCAGCTCCCGCGCTGTTTTCACTGTCCCGGCTCTCTCTCCTCCCGCGCTGTTTTCAATGTCCCGGCTCTCTCTCCTCCCGCGCTGTTTTCAATGTCCCGGCTCACTCACCCCTCGCGCTGTTTTCGCTGTCCCGGCCCACTCACCTCCCGCGCTGTTTTCGCTGTCCCGGCTCTCTCTCTCCTCCCGCGCTGTTTTCACTGTCCCGGCTCTCTCTCCTCCCGCGCTGTTTTCACTGTCCCGGCTCTCTCCTCCCGCGCTGTTTTCAATCCCCGGCTCTCTCTCTCCTCCCGCGCTGTTTTCACTGTCCCGGCTCTCTCTCCTCCCGCGCTGTTTTCAATGTCCCGGCTCTCTCTCCTCCCGCGCTGTTTTCACTGTCCCGGCTCTCTCTCCTCCCGCGCTGTTTTCAATCCCCGGCTCTCTCTCTCCTTCCGCGCTGTTTTCACTGTCCCGGCTCTCTCTCCTCCCGCGCTGTTTTCCCTGTCCCGGCTCTCTCTCCTCTCGCGCTGTTTTCAATGTCCCCGCTCTCTCTCCTCCCGCGCTGTTTTCAATGTCCCGGCTCACTCACCCCTCGTGCTGTTTTCACCGTCCCGGCTCACTCACCTCCCGCGCTGTTTTCACTGTCCCGGCTCTCTCTCCTCCCGCGTTGTTTTCGCTGTCCCGGCTCACTCACCTCCCGCGCTGTTTTCACTGTCCCGGCTCTCTCCTCCCGCGCTGTTTTCACTGTCCCGGCTCACTCAGCTCCCGCGCTGTTTTCACTGTCCCGGCTCACTCAGCTCCCGCGCTGTTTTCAATGTCCTGGCTCACTCAGCTCCCGCGCTGTTTTCACTGTCCCGGCTCTCTCTCCTCTCGCGCTGTTTTCAATGTCCCGGTTCACTCACCTCCCGCGCTATTTTCACTGCCCCGGCTCTCTCTCCTACCGCTCTGTTTTCACTGTCCCGGCTCTCTCTCCTCCCGCGCTGTTTTCAATGTCCCGGCTCTCTCTGCTCTCGCGCTGTTTTCGCTGTCCCGGCTCACTCACCTCCCGCGCTGTTTTCGCTGTCTTGGCTCTCTCTCCTCCCGCGCTGTTTTCGCTGTCCCGGCTCTCTCTCCTCCCGCGCTGTTTTCGCTGTCCCGGCTCTCTCTCCTCCCGCGCTGTTTTCGCTGTCCCGGCTCTCTCCTCCCGCGCTTTTTAAATCTCGCAGTCCTCTCCTCCCGCGCTGAAAAAATATCTGCAATTTGCTGGGGTCGTGTTTTTGGTTAATAGGGCCGCTCCTCTTGGTTATAGTAACTGGTCCCATTTCAGTTCAACATTACTGAAATCTGTCAGCATTCCTCGGACCTCGTTTCCAGTACGCAATGAGGGTAGAGTTATAAATGGTGTTGTGTACATAATCCCACTTTGACACCAGACTCTGTCCTTCGGCATTGTCAGAAAGACTCTTGGGGATGACCGTCGTCCTTTCGGACTCCATGGAATGATAAGTGCTGACTGGAGGATGAGGTACTTCTTAGAGTTTCCTTGGCTGAAGCCTGACCTTGCTCCACACCAGGGAGTGGTCAGTATCACAGTGAGCGCTGTAATAGCTACAAGTGACGAGGGCACTGCTGAGGAATCTGTGCCTGGTAATGATGTCCAGCTGGGGTGTGGGGAGTGATCTGAGATGTCTCCAGGATACCGTGTGGCATGACCTGGTTTAGACGTAGCCTTTCCTCACGGATTCTCCACTGTAACGGCCGAACTCCAGCAACCGCTGTCAACTTACGAACATCTTACTGATTCCCCGCTGCACTGTGCACGTTGCCAAGTTGTGTCGCGGAAACCCACACTTGGGGTGAAGATCCCGAGACAGTCCAGTCAATAAGAGCTGGGAATTCTTCTGGTAGTGGCATTAAATGTGTCTCAGCATTGATCCTTCACATCTGGGTGTAATTGTTGGGACATAGATACAGATCAGGATAACTGGACTCTGTCTTGATTACAAGTGACGATTTAGAAATCGCTTTGAGATTTCTATGGAGGTTCACTCATCCCGATTCGAGTAATTTGTTTTGCAGTGAAACCGGCTGAATTCCCATTTGTTACCTTAGGATTTTCCGCTGTCACGAGAATGTGTCGTGTTTCCCTTTACGGGATACGCATTGTCCGGCTCATGTTTCTTAGATTCAGTAATGACCAAATTGAGCCTTGTAAATATATTATCAGCAGCTGTCTTGTATACATCAACAACCTGCAGAAGGTAATTGGTCAGGCCAGGACACAGGGTCCGTATTTCAGCTAGTGATGTTTTTGTAGAGTTTGTCTTGCCTGGTGCACAGATTAACAACCTGTCTGTTAAGAGAGGCTTCCTGAGCTTCAGTAATCAATTGAAACATGTAGGCCGCCATGAGCTGAAGGATTGGGGACTATGGACGGTAGCTGATACATTCTCCCACTGGCAACGGCAACCCCTGGTGTTCTGGCTCTGTGCCAATTGTGCCAGTGTTTTTAACCGACACATGCTTCTTGCTGCGTTGTGCCATCGGGAACCACAGAGCTGGAGTGACCTCTCCAGGGTACAGGCCTGTGTAGCCACCTGGGTTGGCCACTTCCCGACTTAAAATGGAGATCCGCAAAGGATGCAGGGAAATTCAGCCAACGCAGGAGAAACATGCAGGCGCAAAGTTTCCTGCGTATTAGAACTTGCAGAAACCCAGACAGCACTGAAAGTAACAACCGTCTGCATATTAATTAGCGATCCCCGGGAACAATTGGAAAATGTAAGGTAAACAAGGCCAAGCCAGACTCCTCGGCGCCAGCAGGAGCCAAGACAAAGAAAGGCTAACGAACTCTTAGGAACCACCCAGCGATCAGGGACCAGCTCCAGTATTGGAGAAATCGAGCCAGGTGATCAGAACGCAGTCCAGTCACTTGGAACCAGGTACGGGGTCCGCCCCGAACGGCACGAAGCCACTGGGGACTATAAAATAGAGTCCCCAAGTTCAAATCGTCCTTCTTGGCAGGGTCACTCAGCAGCTCGAAACAACCCTTGACAGCGACCTGCCTAGCCGCCGCATCAAATAAGTAAGTCTCCAGTCAACGCACGCTACGCGACAGGCGCACCCCGCCATCAGTCTATACCAGCTTTGAAGCCTGCAGAACTCAGAATCGAACGAAAGGCCTGACCTGGTGGGCCAGTTCCGAAGTTAAGTTTAGGTCTTTAGTGATAGAGATAGTCTAGTAAGTAGAGTTTATGCATGAGTAGTGATTGACTGTGTATAATAAATGTGTTTTGATTTGAAACTTATGAACTGGTGTATTGAGTTATTGATCAGCACTTGAACCTGAACCTCGTGACTGGATCATAAAGATACCTGGCGACTCAGAGCAAAGGTTATCGAAACAGAGCAAATTAAATAAAGACACAGCAGAGCAACATTTAAGAGTCAACCAAAGTTAACAACACCTGGGTAAATAGTCTGGAGAATCTGAGTAGCCCAAGCATCAGTATCTCTCTCTGGCCATAGCTAGTATTGTTCACAGGAAAGGGCGAAATCAGTGCTGTTTGGTACCAGCTCTGATGCAGAGCTTGTCAGAAAGCTACCTGAAAGATATCAAATGGCCACCGACAGGAATTCGCTCCGGACTTTCTGTCAGGAATTTAATCACTCTCGCTTACCTCCCGAGACTCCCACAAGGCAGTGTGATTATTCTCCTGTAGCTGGGGTCTGGCTCGAGGATACCGTGTCGTAACTACATGTCACTGGGACAGCAATGCACATGTCAGAGTGCAAGCCCTCCTCCGACTCCTCTGTAACTCAGCCTGGGTCTGGGAGATGCCCAGTTTAGGAAAGTCACCACTGGGATCTACTAAACGGGATTTATTGATGAGGAGACACCGCACTGACGGGAGAGGCTCCCAGGCTCACACCTCCTGCTGCAATAGTTAGACTGTTAGCCAGTGGGAGCTGGAAGCGGTGACAACGACACTGACACTGACACACTGAACACAGCACATCAGCCGGAGAGAACAATCCTCCACATTGTTACACGGCAACAGTGTGGGAGGAGGCCATTCAGCCCCTCGAGTCTATTACACCAGAGCAGGAGGAGGTCATTCAGCCCCTCGAGTCTATTACACCAGAGCAGGAGGAGGCCATTCAGTCCATCGAGTCTGTTACACCAGAGCAGGAGGAGGCCATTCAGCACCTCGAGTCTATTACACCAGAGCAGGAGGAGGCCATTCAGTCCATCGAGTCTGTTACACCAGAGCAGGAGGAGGCCATTCAGTCCATCGAGTCTGTTACACCAGAGCAGGAGGAGGCCATTCAGTCCATCGAGTCTGTTACACCAGAGCAGTAGGAGGCCATTCAGTCCATGGAGTCTGTTACACCAGAGCAGGAGGAGGCCATTCAGCCCCTAGAGTCTATTACACAAGTAGAGGAGTGGGAAGCCATTCAGTCCTTTGAGTCGATTGCACAAAAAAAGAGAAGTATGTGGCCAATCAGTCCGTCGAGCCTGTTACGGTGGAACACTTATGGGAGTTAGAGGCCATTCAGTGCCTAGAGTCTGTCACTCCAGACCAGTACGGGAGAAAGCCATTCAGACCCTCCACCGTGTTAAACCTGATCTGAAGAAGGTCGAGTGAGGCCCTCCAATCTATTGCACCAGAAGAGGATGAGGAGACGGAAATTCAGTCCGTCGAGTTTGTTACATCAGAGCGTAAGGTCGAGGGCATTGAATCCACAAGTCAAATAAGACAGAAGAGTTGGAGGAACAGGTGTCCTCAATCCTCCAATGTTTTACTCCAGAACAGTATGGGAGTAGGCCATTCAGTCCCTCGAGCCTGTGACACCACAACAGGAGGAGGAGGAGGGGTATACCAGAACAGTTGTAGGATGAGGCAATTGAGTTCCTCGAGTCTGTTATACCGGAACAGGAAGGGGAGGCCAGTCAGTCTTTCCAGTCTTACAGCTGAAGAGGAGGACGGGGAAACAACTGAGAAGTCGAGCCTGTTATCCAGGGGCTGTGGCGATGATATGGTGTGTCCATGCCGCTGGCTAGGACACCGAGTCGGTCAATGAAGAGGAGATTACAGCATCACGTGCGCGTCAGCCCAGCCGCACACGTTGCCCAGCCCCTGTGCCTTCCCGGGTCCCATATCCCACCATCCTCATCGTGCTCCACATCATCCTCATCGTAGTTCATGGCGTTCATCCTCCTCCTCCAGCAGGTCGCCCCACTGCTGAGCTATGTACTGGAGGATGCAGCTGACCACCCGATGTGGGCTATTCAAATAGCGCAATGCTACAGGGCCCCTCCAGAGCGATCATGCAACTGAACTGCATCTTCAGGAACTGACGTCCGCTCAATGACGTTCATGGTGCTGCGTGGACGTCATTGTAGTGGGTCTCATTGTTGTGGCCTCCTATTATGCGTCATCAGCTACAGCCGCAGAGGATATCCCCGTCACCCAGGAGCTAACCCAGCAGTCGGGGAAGCGCCTTGAAAAGGTCAGGAAACGTCGGGTCTGCCTGGATGAATGCAACGTGCTCACTGCCCGCGTATCTGGCGCAGCCGTGCATGTTGTGCTTGTGATGGTCCCACACCAGCAGCACGTTCAGCGAGTGGCACCCCTTTTGTTGTGAAGATTGGCCTGTCGATGCCGGTGCTTGTAGGACACATGCATGCCGGCGATCACGATGGTGGCGATCTCCGCTGCCCGGGCATAGTGGAGGGCTCAGTTCACATTGAAATGGATGCAATGTGCCGACTGGTCATATAGGGCCTCCGGATCAGCGCGGCTGATTTGGACACTGAGCTCTGTGAGGTTCCAGACAGATCTAACCACTGTGTAAATCATGCTGCCCTTTAACCCTCCCCATTTCCAGGCAGTGCCACGTGCGCAATGATCTGTCAGATATGTCACACTTTCCTCATGCTCCGCCGGAGTTTTCAACTGCGTCCCCAGTCGAGCAGGTCCTAGAATTACAGGCACTGCAGGTACACGCGATGACACATGCGGCGCTTGTTCCCTCCTCCTATTCGGCCAGTTGGGCGCTTGCTCTCCTCCCTCACTGGCTGGCTCCTGTTGATCGGGGGCAGGCGCTGCTGCGGCAGGATTCTCCCCGAGCAGCCTCAGTGCACGCGAAGCGGCTCTGGTGACTATAATGAAGGCGACCATTCCTGGCAGGTTTCCGAAGTACAACGCATGATTAAGACGGAAGTAAGAAATGTTAGAATAGTACATATCCCCGTGGCAAACCAGGTCCAAAAGCTCCCGATCTGCATTGCAGACATTGCCCCGCATGGCCTCTCCCCCGTTCTCCGCACCCACCCCCTGCCATTCCGCCTGACAGTCTGCCCTCCGCTCGCATAGTGCCATTGTTGCCCGGCGCTGTGGGGGCCTCTGGTACTGGCAAGCGTCCTTGCTCCCAGGGGTACCATTGGCTGCCGCTACGATACCAGTGGTCTACTGAGGCTACTGCAGGGGCTGCAGGGGTGAAGGAGCTACTGAGGGTGCTGCGCTTGTGTGAGCGACGTGGTGCCCATCCAGAGAGTGGCAGCAGTTTGCGGTGGGATATGGGGGGGGGGGGTGGAAGTTAGCACGATGGATGGTGAGGGATGTGGGTAGAGGGATGGAGGGTTGGAGCTGGTGAGTGAAGGATGTGATGCAGGATTGTGGGGTCGGTGCAACCATGCAGTCTGTGTCAGGCCGCACAACCGTGTTAGTGGGGTGAGTTACAACATTGCTGCCTCCCAGCCCGCGGCAATGTCGATCAATGTCTGGATACCCTGGTCCCACCCTGTCACCATCGGCTGAGGCTCCCGTGTCTGATAGACGTCCCCCACCTGCCAATCTTGCCTGTGGCAGACTAGGCAGCCCAACGTCGCGGCCCTGCATGCCCTACCTCCTCTCTCCCTCATCGGCCATGGCGCCTGTTTGCCGATTTTTGAGACCACAAACGTCACGACTGATTCTCCGCCCAATCGCCTTTCCCGATGTTTGCGTTTGCCGAGAATGCGGGTTTGGGACAGGCAGAGTATGGATTGCCAGGCGGTGTTTCAGCTATTGTTATTCAACGTCAGCAAACAGAAACCTTTGGGGGAAATGGAGAGAGTGTGGGGAAGTCATAGGAACAAAATCACGGAGGGATGTGATCAGTTGAGTGAGAGGTTAAGGCTTTGCATAAATAAAGAAAATGAGTCGGGATGGTGTTGTTAGCTGAAGACAATATTAGAGCAACAAAGTGAGAGAGAATATTGGCTCAGAACATCTAGAAGTGCAATCAGTCTCGTTGGAACCAAATGGCAACAAGGAGTGGAAAATATGAGTGGGGGTTGTCTGTAGACTCAAGCAGTAGTAGGAAGAGAGGATATGGGATGAAACAGAACATTCGAGATGCAGGTAACAAGTGTGCGATAGTAACAATGGGTAACTTTACTCTCCATATAGTTTATGCTAACAAAACTAGTAACACAATTGTGACAGATTTATTCCTCAAGCGTCACATGATTTTAGACTGTTGAGGAATAAACTGGGCAACATTATATACAAGAGTGTTGTTTTTAAAAAAAAATTGTTGACAGTATGTGGGTTTCGCTGGATTGGCCAACATTTTTTGCTCATCCCTAGTTGGCTGACACAAAGTAATGGTGAGCTACCTTTTGGAAACGCTGCAGTCCCTGAGTTGCATGTACACGCACCTTGCTGGGGGAGGGAGTGCCATCATTTTGTCCCAGGGACATTGAAGGAAAAGCGATATATTTCAAAGCCAGGGTAGACTTGGAGGAGAATCTCCAGGTGATGGAGTCCCCAGGTGTCTGCTGTTCTTGACCTTCTATCTGATCGTTGTGGGATTGTAAGCTGCTGTCTGAGGAACCTTGGTGAGTTACAGCAGTGCATCTTGTGGATGGTACACTTGCCTGCCACTGTTGGCCGGTGGTGGACTTTAAATGATTGTGGAAGCGGTGTTATTCAAGCGGGCTGCTTTGTCCTGGATGGTATCGAGCTTCCTGAGTGTTGTTGGAGCTGCTCTCATCCCGCAAGTGGAGATTATTTCATTACACTTCTGACTTGTGCCTTGTGGACAAGCTTTGTGACGCGGTGCCTGGGGGGGGGGGGGGGGGGGGGGGGGCGGGGGGCGGGGGGGGGGAGGGTTGGCGGTGTGTGTCAGTTGGTAAGTTCCTCGACGTAGGATTCCGAGCCATAGGTCTTATCTGGTACCCATAGCATTAACGTGACTAGTCCAGTTCAGTTTCTGATCAATGTTGTGCATTCCCTCTGGGAAGTCGTCGTCCCCCCCCCCCCCCCACCCCCCCCCCCAACCGATAAATGCTGGTGGAGAGGAAACCCGATACACTACACGTGTAGTGTCTCCCACCCGCCCTCCTCCTCCAACCTAATAATAAGACCCATTGGTGTGAGGTAAGTGCCATATTATATTATTATTATATTATTAGCATTGTGCAGGTCAAGGTTCGGAGGTGGAGGAGCAGTCTCTGTCAGCGAGAGAAACTGAGAACATCTAAGACACTCAGAAGGTAAGAAGGTAAGTAAGTGATTTTTACTCATTTTTACTTTTATACCTTTTTCAAATTGTGTGTGTCGGGTGGAAACTGAAGTGACATCACAGAAAAGCTGTGGCCAGAGTGGCTGGTTGGGATTCTACACTAAATTTTTTAAAAAATTGAGTATTTGGTAACTAATTAAACATAATAACTTAAATATAATTTAGAGGGATATCTAAGCCAGAGATCGGAGAGTACTATAGTTAGCTATCGCATTTCTATTAGAAATCTAGTGCTAGGAAACAGATAGTTGACAGTAACTTTGAAATTTAAAAAAATATATTTTTTAAAAATTTTAAAAAATTAATTTTAATTTTAATTAATTGACGCAATGTCAGTTAGAGGGGTGCTGTGCTCTGACTGTGAGATGTGGCAGGTCCGCGAGGCTTCCAGCGTCCCGGATGGCTTCATCTGCAGAAAGTGCACCCAACTGGAGCTCCTCACAGACCGCATGGTTCGGTTGGAGCAGCAATTGGATGCACTTAGGAGTATGCAGGTGGCGGAAAGCGTCATAGATCGCAGTTATGTAAATGTGGTCACACCAAAGGTGCAGGCAGAGAAATGGGTGACCACCAGAAAGGGCAGGCAGTCAGTGCAGGAATCCCCTGTGGTTGTCCCCCTCTCGAACAGATACACCCCTTTGGATACTGTCGGGGGGGGGGGGGGGGGGGGATAGCCTATCAGGGGAAAACAGCAGCAGCCAGAGCAGTGGCACCACGACTGGCTCTGATGTTCAGAAGGGAGGGTCAAAGCGCAGAAGAGTAATAGTAATAGGGGAATCTATAGTCAGGGGCACAGATAGGCGCTTCTCTGGACGTGAAAGAGACTCCAGGATGGTATGTTGCCTCCCTGGTGCCAGGGTCCAGGATGTCTCCGAACGGGTAGAGGGCATTCTGAAGGGGGAGGGCAAACAGGCAGAGGTCGTTGTACATATTGGTACTAACGACATAGGCAGGAAGGGGCATGAGGTCCTGCAGCAGGAGTTCCGGGAGCTAGGCAGAAAGTTAAAAGACAGGACCTCGAGGGTTGTAATCTCGGGATTACTCCCTGTGCCACGTGCCAGTGAGGCTAGAAATAGGAAGATAGAGCAGCTAAACACGTGGCTAAACAGCTGGTGTAGGAGGGAGGGTTTCCATTATCTGGACACCTGGTAGCTCTTCCGGGGCAGGTGTGACCTGTATAAGAAGGACGGGTTGCATCTAAACCGGAGAGGCATAAATATCCTGGCCGCGAGGTTTGCTAGTGTCACACGGGAGGGTTTAAACTAGTATGGCAGGGGGGTGGGCACGGGAGCAATAGGTCAGAGGGTGAGAGCATTGAGGGAGAACTAGGGAATAGGGACAGTGTGGCTCTGAGGCAGAGCAGACAGGGAGAAGTTGCTGAACATGGCGGGTCTGGTGGCCTGAAGTGCATATGTTTTAATGCAAGGAGTATTACGGGTAAGGCAGATGAACTTAGAGCTTGGATTAGTACCTGGAACTATGATGCTGTTGCCATTACAGAGACCTGGTTGAGGGAAGGGCAGGATTGGCAGCTAAACGTTCCAGGATTTAGATGTTTCAGGCGTGATAGAGGGGGATGTAAAAGGGGAGGCGGAGTTGTGCTACTTGTTCGGGAGAATATCACAGCTGTACTGCGAGAGGACACCACAGAGGGCAGTGAGTCTATATGGGTAGAGATCAGGAATAAGAAGGGTGCAGTCACAATGTTGGGGGTATACTACAGGCCTCCCAACAGCGAGGGGGAGATAGAGGCGCAGATAGGTAGACAGATTTTGGAAAAGAGTAAAAACAACAGGGTTGTGGTGATGGGAGTCTTCAACTTCCCCAATATTGACTGGGACTCACTTAGTGCCAGGGGCTTAGACGGGGCGGAGTTTGTAAGGAGCATCCAGCAGGGCTTCTTAAAACAATATTTAGACAGTCCAACTAGGGAAGGGGCGGTGCTGGACCTGGTATTGGGGAATGAGCCCGGCCAGGTGGTAGATGTTTCAGTAGTGGAGCATTTCGGTAACAGTGACCACAATTCAGTAAGTTTTAAAGTACTGGTGGACAAGGATAAGAGTGGTCCGAGGATGAATGTGCTAAATTGGGGGAAGGCTAATTATAACAATATTAGGCGGGAACTGAAGAACATAGACTGGGGGCGGATGTTGGAGGGCAAATCAACATCTGACATGTGGGAGGCTTTCAAGTGGCAGTTGAAAGGAATACAGGACCGGCATGTTCCTGTGAGGAAGAAAGATAAATACGGCAATTTTCGGGAACCTTGGATGACGAGTGATATTGTAGGCCTCGGCAAAAAGAAAAAGGAGGCATTTGTCAGGGCTAAAAGGCTGGGAACAGAAGAAGCCTGCGTGGAATATAAGGAAAGTAGGAAGGAACTTAAGCAAGGCGTCAGGAGGGCTAGAATGGGTCACGAAAAGTCATTGGCAAATAGGGTTAAGGAAAATCCCAAGGCTTTTTACATGTACATAAAAACCAAGAGGGTAGCCAGGGAAAGGGTTGGCCCACTGAAGGATTGGCAAGGGAATCTATGTGTGGAGCCAGAGGAAATGGGCGAGGTACTAAATGAATACTTTGCATCAGTATTCACCAAAAGAAGGAATTGGTAGATGTTGAGTCTGGAGAAGGGGGTGTAGATAGCCTGGGTCACATTGTGATCCACAAAGACGAGGTGTTGGGTGTCTTAAAACGTATTAAGGTAGATAAGTCCCCAGGGCCTGATGGGATTTACCCCAGAATACTGAAGGAGGCTAGAGAGGAAATTGCTGAGGCCTTGACAGAAATCTTTGGATCCTCGCTGTCTTCAGGAGATATCCCGGAGGACTGGAGAATAGCCAATGTTGTTCCTCTGTTTAAGAAGGGTAGCAAGGATAATCCCGGGAACTACAGGCCGGTGAGCCTTTCTTCAGTGGTAGGGAAATTACTGGAGTGAATTCTTCGAGACAGGATCTACTCCCATTTGGAAGCAAATGGACGTATTAGTGAGAGGCAGCACGGTTTTGTGAAGGGCAGGTCGTGTCTCACTAACTTGATAGAGTTTTTCGAGGAGGTCACTAAGATGATTGATGCAGGTAGTGCAGTAGATGTTGTCTATATGGACTTCAGTAAGGCCTTTGACAAGGTCCCTCATGGTAGACTAGTACAAAAGGTGAAGTCACACGGGATCAGGGGTGATCTGGCAAGGTGGATACAGAACTGGCTAGGCCATAGAAGGCAGAGAGTAGCAATGGAGGGATGCTTTTCTAATTCGAGGGCTGTGACCAGTGGTGTTCCACAGGGATCAGTGCTGGGACCTTTGCTCTTTGTAGTATATATAAATGATTTGGAGGAAAATGTAACTGGTCTGATTAGTAAGTTTGCAGACGACACAAAGGTTGGTGGAATTGCGGATAGCGATGAGGACTGTCGGAGGATACATGCATTTTGGAAGGTCTAATGCAGGTAGGGAATATACAGTGAATGGTAGAACCCTCAAGAGTGTTGAAAGTCAAAGAGATCTAGGAGTACAGGTCCACAGGTCATTGAAAGGGGCAACACAGGTGGAGAAGGTAGTCAAGAAGGCATATGGCATGCTTGCCTTCATTGACCGGGGCATTGAGTATAAGAATTGGCAAGTCATGTTGCAGCTGTATCGAACCTTAGTTAGGCCACACTTGGAGTATAGTGTTCAATTCTGGTCGCCACACTACCAGAAGGATGTGGAGGCTTTAGAGAGGGCGCAGAAGAGATTTACCAGAATGTTGCCTGGTATGGAGGGCATTAGCTATGAGGAGCGGTTGAATAAACTAGGTTTGTTCTCACTGGAACGAAGGAGGTTGAGGGGAGACCTGATAGAGGCATACAAAATTATGAGGGGCATAAACAGAGTGGATAGTCAGAGGCTTTTCCCCAGGGTAGAGGGATCAATTACTAGGGGGCATAGGTTTAAGGTGAGAGGGGCAAGGTTTAGAGTAGATGTACGAGGCAAGTTTTTTACGCAGAGGGTAGTGGGTGCCTGGAACTCGCTACCGGAGGAGGTAGTGGAAGCAGGGACGATAGGGACATTTAAGGGGCATCTTGACAAATATATGAATAGGATGGGAATAGAAGGATACGGACCCAGGAAGTGTAGAAGATTGTAGTTTAGTCGGGCAGCATGGTCGGCACGGGCTTGGTGGGCCGAAGGGCCTGTTCCTGTGCTGTACATTTCTTTGTTCTTTGTTAATTCCAGATGTTGTTTGTGGGGGATTCAGCGATGGTAATGTGGTTGGAAAGCAAGGAGCGACGGTTAGACACGTTTACCGAACGTGTCTGGTACTTGCGTGGTGCGAATGTAACTTGCCACCTATCAGTGCAAGCTTGGATCTTTTCCAGGTCTTACTGCATTAGGACATGGACTGCTCCATTACCTGAGGTGTCGTGAGTGGTGCTGAACATTGTGCAGTCATCCGAAAAATCATCCCACTTCTGTCCTGATGATGGAAGGGAGGTCATTGATGATGCAGTTGTAGATGGCTGGGCCTAGCACACTACCCTAAGGAACTGATGCAGTGATGTCCGGGAGTTGAGGTGCTTGACCTCCAACCAGCAGAGTTATCTTCATTTGTGCCAAGTATGACCAATCAGAGAAGAGCTTTCCCCTGAATCCCAGTGACTGTAATATTTCTTGATCCAATAAGCAGTCAGTTTCTGCCTTGATGTCAAGGTCAGATTCTTGTTCTCAGTGACCTCGCAATCAGCGTCACAGTGAAGCAGTCTGGAGTTTAAAATGTGTGACCTACTGGAAGGCGAGATGAACTGAGAAACAGCCCAAATTCTTGCAAGTCAGGGCCATTATAATAAAGCAACACAACTGAACACAGTAGGGTTAGGGAAATAACGTTCGCGTAAGGGAGGTAAGTTAATGATAGTCTGATATGAACATAATTTTCTGTTAAAAAAGAGCAAACAAAGGGCCTGAGGTAGTCATGGCAGGGGAGCTGTCATCCGTTATAGGCTCCTCCTGTACTATGTGGTGAATCGTGGAAGATACAGTTGTCTCTGGTGACCACGTGTACATGAAGTGTGTCCAACTGCGGCTACTGGATAACCGCATTTCAGAACTGGAATCATATAATCATAGAATTTACACTGCATCAGGAGGCCTTTCGGATCATCGAGTCTGCACCGGCCCTTACAAAGAGCACCCTACTGAAGCCCACGTGTCTACAGTATTCACATAACCCAGTAACTCCCACTTAGCATTTTTTGAACACTAAGGGCAATTTAGCATGGCCAAATCACCTAACCCGCACATCTTTGGACTGTGGGAGGAAACTGGAGCCCCCGGAGGAGCCCCACGCAGACACGGGGAGAGCATGCCGACTCCGCACAGAGAGTGACACCGCTGGGAATTGGAGCTGGGACCCTGGAGCTATGAACCAACTGTGCTAACAACTGTGCTACTGTGCTGCCCATCATTATCAGCTGGAGCAGAGCGTGGATTCACTGTGAAGCACCCGTGATGCTGGGCAACTCATGAATAGCCGTGCAGTGAGGTGGGCACACAACAGGTGGGGATTGAAAGGCAGAAAGGGTGACCACGAGATAGAGTAGAGGAAGGCAGGTAGTGCAGATGTTCACTGTGCCAACCATCTTTCCCACAGATATACGTTTTAGATACTGTCAGGTGGAAAGCAGCCGCAGCCTGGGTGTGTCTGCTGCACCCGAGGGGAGGGGGAAGAATGGCAGGACTATAGTGCTCGGGGATTCAATTGTAAGGGGAACAGGCAGGCGGTATATAATGTAACATACAGTGCAGAAGGAGGTCATTCGGCCTTTCGAGTCTGCACCGACCCACTTAAGCCCTCACTTCCACCTCATCCCCGTAAACCAATGTGACAAGTGTCCTTGTAGGGAGATTTGTTACTGCTGTTATAGATGATTGATAGCGCAGTTGGGGAGGAATTCAACTAACTTGTCAACGGACTGGGCCCCTGAGAGGTTCAGCAGAGACAGATGTACATCCAAAATTATAAGAAAGCTCATGTGAGTCAAGGCGGCAGAGATTGTTAAGTCCCAATGGGCTTTGTCAAGGTAGAATAGTATTTTTATTTTACTGTCAGTGATTTGAAACCTGACGGTATAATCATAGAATATAGAAGATACAGTGCAGAAGGAGGCCATTCGGCCCATCGATTCTGAACCTATCCAATTAACCCACTTAAGCCCTCACTTCCACCCTCTCCCCGTAAACCAATAACCCCTGCTAACCTTTTTTTTTGAACACTAAGTGCAATTTATCATGGCCAATCCACCTCACCTGCACGTCTTTGAACTGGTAGGAAACCGGAGCACACGGAGGAAACCCACGCAGACACGGGTAGAACGTGCAGACTCCGCACAGAAGTGACCCGGCCGGAAATCGAACCTGGGACCCAGACACAAATAACATGCCAGTGACTGATGGAAATTAGGCTATGACAGGTGAGGACCTTGAGAGGATTGTTATCACTAAGGAGATAGTGATGGGCAAGCTAATGGGGCTAAAGGTAGACAAGTCTCCTGGACCCGATGAAATGCATCCCAGAGTGCTAAAAGAGATGGCTAGGGAAATTGTAAATGCACTAGTGATAATTTACCAAAATTCTCTAGACTCTGGGGTCGTCCCGGCGGATTGGAACAAAGCAAACGTGACACCGCTGTTTAAAAAAGGAGGTAGGCAGAAAGCGGGTAATTATAGGCCAGTGAGCTTAACTTCGGTAGTAGGGAAGGTGCTGGAATCTATCATCAAGGAAGAAATACCGAGGCATCTGGATGGGAATTGTCCCATTGGGCAGACGCAGCATGTGTTCATAAAAGGCGGGTCGTGCCGAACCAATTTAGTGGAATTTTCTGAGGACGTTACCAGTGCAATAGATAACGGGGAGTCAATGGATGTGGGATATCTGGGTTTCCAGAAAGCCTTTGACAATGTACCACACAGAAGGTTGCTGCATGAGATAAAGATGCATGGCATTAAGGGGAAAGAAGTAGCACGGATAGAGGATTGGTGAATTAATATAAAACAAATCGTGGGGATTAATGGGTGTTTCTCTGGTTGGCACACAGTAGCTAGTGGTGTCCCTCAGGGATTAGTGTTGGGCCCACAATTGTTCACAATTTACGTAGATGATTGGGAGTTGGGGACCAAGGGCAATGTGTCCAAGTTTACAGACGACGCTAAGATGAGTGGTAAAGCAAAAAGTGCAGAGAAAACTGTAAGTCTGCAGAGGGATTTGGATAGGCTAAGTGACAGGGCTAGGGTCTGGCAGATGGAATACAATGTTGACAAATGTGAGGTTATCCATTTTGGTAGGAATAACAGAAAAAGCGATTATTATTTAAATGATAAAATATTAAAACATGCTGCTGTGCAGAGAGACCTGAGTGTGCTAGTCCATGAGTCGCAAAAAGGTGGTTTCCAGGTGGAACAGGTGATTAAGAAGGCAAATTGAATTTTGTCCTTCATTGCTAGAGGGATGTAGTTTAAGACTAGGGAGGTTATGCTGCAATTGTATAAGGTGCTAGTGAGGCCACACCTGGAGTATTGTGTCCAGTTTTGGTGTCCTTACTTGAGAAAGGACGTACTGGCACTGGAGGCTGTGCAGAGGAGATTCACTAGGTTAATCCCACAGCTGAACGGGTTGGATTACGAGGAGTGGTTGAGCAGACTGGGACTGTATTCGTTGGAATGTAGAAGGTTGAGGGGGGGATCATATAGAAACATATAAAATTATGAAGGGAATAGATAGGATAGATGCGGGCAGGTTGTTTCCACTGGCGGGTGAAAGCAGAACGAGGGGGCATAGCCTCAAAATAAGGGGATGTAAGTTTAGGACTGAGCTTAGGAGGAACGTCTTCACCCAATTGGTGTGCATCTGTGGAATTCATAGCCCAGTGAAGCAGTTGAGGCTCCTTCATTAAATGTTTTTAAGATAAAGATAGATCGTTTTTTGAAGAATAAAGGGATTAAGGGTTATGGCGCTCGGGCCGGAAAGTGGAGCTGAGTCCACAAAAGTTCCGCCATGATCTCATTGAATGGGGAGCAAGCTCGAGGGGCCAGATACTCCTGCTCCTAGTTCATATGCTCTTATGTTCTTATGAAGCACGGTAGCATTGTGGATAGCACAATTGCTTCACAGCTCCAGGGTCCCAGGTTCGATTTTCGGCTTGGGTCACTGTCTGTGCGGAGTCTGCACGTTCTCCCCGTGTGTGCATGGGTTTTCTCCGGGTGCTCCGGTTTCCTCCCACAGTCCAAAGATGTGCAGGTTAGGTGGATTGGTCATGCTAAATTTCCCTTAGTGTCCAAAATTGCCCTGAGTGTTGTGTGGGGTTACTGGGATATGGGGATAGGGTGGAGGTGTGGGCTTGGGTAGGGTGCACTCTCAAAGAGCCAGTGCAGACTCGATGGGCCTTCTGCACTGTAGTTTCTATGATTAGTATAAACGGTCGGCACAACATCGAAGGTCCTGTTCTGTTCTGTACTGTTCTATGTTCTCTTTTCTTTGTTCTAATGTAAAAGGGCGATGGTTCGATTCTCTCTTATTTGAGGTGCTTAAGGCCTGGCCCTTGTCTATCATATAATTTACTTTGCCGAAATGAAATGAAATGAAATGAAATGAAAATCGCTTATTGTCACAAGTAGGCTTAAAATGAAGTTACTGTGAAAAGCCCCTAATCGCCAAATTCCGGCGCCTATTCGGGGAAGCTGTTACGGGAATTGAACCGTGCTGCTGGCTGCCTTGGTCTGCTTTCAAAGCCAACGATTTAGCCCTGTGCTAAAAGGAGGCCATTCTGCCCATCGAGTCTGCACCGGCTCTTTGAGAGAGCACCGTACCCAAGCCCACACCTCCACCCTATTCCCATAACCCAATAACCCAGAGAACGAGTAAGAGAGAACCTGTTTTCCTGCGACTTGCCACAGTGGCCGCAAAGAGGAGTTGATTCAGCCTGAATCCCCAATCGTGGAGCGGGACTGACATGAAAATGGTCGCTCTGGAAAAGCTCTGTTCTCACCGGATACATGGCGCTTGTGTGTGAGGCAGACAGAGTAGTGGGACTGCCAGAATCCAATGGAACGCGCAGCAACATTAAATTCATTCGATTGAGTATATTCGGGAATTGGGGGAATTTGTCCGTCCATTTCTTTCAGCTTGCGGACCCACCCGCAGACTCACTCTCAGTCATTTCTCTCCATATTTACTCTTCGAATAAAACGTGAAAAATGTGATTTGTCCTGATTTGAATTGGGAGGTTAGGGACGGTCCGGGTTTAATAGAGACGCAGGATATTCAGATTGGCTATGTCACTTGATGGTTGCTTCTGGGACATTACTCTGAACGGTAACAAGTCATCATTAACGTAACGACTTCCTTAATGTTGCTGAGGTCCTGGAATTGAATTTCGAAGTGTGAGGCTTGTAAAGTATTGTTGTCATCTCCGAATATCTTCTGTGCTGAAAGATGAACGATACATTGGACATTTAATTAACATGTTGGTGAAGTGGTTGTGCTCCGTCGGGAGGAGAGGGTTCTGTGGGTTGGGGGTGCGTGTGGGGGGTGCTGCTACCTGTGAGGTTGCGTGTGTGATGGAACTTTGATTTAGGTCAATGAGTTATCTAAAGTGTAATAGCATTCCCGCACTCCACCCCCTCAACCCCACCCACACATGCGCTACCTGATTTAAAGAGGGAAAGGTTCTGGCTAAGATTATTCAAACAATAAGGCGTGTTCCACGCTTTTGAAGCATAAACAGGTACGGGTTATGAGAAGTTAGCTTTCTCTGCGCCCAGACCGACAGAACATATCATCATTTGGTTGCATATGATACACACAAGGTGGATGTAACAAAACTCACATAGCTAATACATGTTTCACTTTTCGCATGAATCACACACGAGAGGAAATTCACGTGTTGAATGCATTGTGTCTGTCACTGGGCTTATTTAGTGACTCATTCTGCATTTATTATGTTCACATCCTCCACCTCATCTTTTCTTTGGCTATAATGTGGCATTCCGTTTAACTCTGTACTTCTTTCTGGTGGTGTCTTTCTGTGTAAAATTCGGAGGAACCATTGACATATTTGGAGTTGACAGACTCTGTATGTTGTTGGTTCAGATCAAAGCTTACGATCAAAATTGAAAAAAAAGTCGAAATCTGTTCATAATATTATATTCTTTTTAATCAGTTATATATTCAGTATTTAATATAATGTATTATTTTATAAAGAGGAATATACACCACATTTTTCAACTGCTTCCTGAAATTGCTCTGTGTGACGGCATATATACAAGTGTTTGTACAGCAGCTTAGGAGCTGCAGCATGAAACCTATTTCCAATACAAAAACGGGCATAAATCCATAAATATCCGCCATATTAAATATTCTCCACCACATAGAATACGCCATGAATATGGACCATAAGACGACGAAATTCCCGGAGACCGCAAATAGTAAAATTATGGATTTTCTTCGACTCCCCATCTCTGGGTCTTTGTGACTGTTGACGTTGCTTGCATTTCGCAGTCTTCTGCGTGCTCTACTGCTCACTAAAATGTGCCGGACGGTTAAAACATTGAGGAGTAAAATCAGAACAAATGGGAGTCCTGGCGTCAGAATATTATGCACTAACTCAATGGCGCCCCAAAACCGTGAGATCTTAATTCTGGTACTCATGTAACAAAACCATGGGCTGTTGTTCAGCCTGTACCAAGCTGTCAGCATAAAATACCAGGGGATGTCCTTTAAAGTGCTCAGAATCGCAACTGTTCCCAAGACCCAGGCCGCCGTTTTATCGGTGCAGTATCCACTTCTCACCTTCTGACAACAAATGACAATGAATCGATCAAAGGTGAAAGCGACGGTGAACCAGACAGAGGAGTCACTAACCGCATAAAGCAAAGCAGCGTGAATGTTGCACACTGGAATTAACTTCACACTTATTAACTGATACGCAATTGGAATCTGCCTCAATATCAGGTCCAGGAAAACTACCAATAGATCTGCCGTTGCCATGGCCACCAGGTAGCAAGTAGTTGAACTGGATAGTCCACATTTTCCCCGAGATAATATCACAATCGTCACTACGTTAACTGTGAGGATAAATAATATAATTAAGAGAAACAGTGACAATGTACAATGTCAACAAAGGAGGCGGGGAGAACGAGTGTGTGTTCAATTTCTTGATTGCCGAGAGTGCGTTGATGGAAATTACCGTACATCCCGTGAAAAGCGTTTTGATATAATCTTTGTGCAGTATTGATAAACAAACTGATTCCCCCATCTTCCTTGCAACGTCTTAAAAGGAAATGGGAAGGGTCAATAAAATGTGAAAAATCCGTGATAATCAAGATGAATAATGAAGTACACATGTACATCAAAATATGAATTAGAAGTGCCCAGTAAATATGCTTATCAGCGTCATTACTGCTTGTTCGCCAGTCCCTGGCCATAACTCGGTCATGAGATGGTATCGTGCAGATGTATTCTGGGTGAGAATTTTAAACTATTTCATTCGAAATTACTCTAAAGCTCCAAGTGTGGCAGAGCTGGTGAGCAGCTGAGTAAATTAATCCTGCTGACAATTTAGAATTGGGTATAGCAGTGCATGAGTAGCATCAGATGAAAGATCAAAAAAGGAAAAATAGTCAATGGGAACGGTGAGCCAAATATGAGAATGCGTGATTGCACGTCCAGGCAATATGAGACATTGATGAGGCAGAACATAAGAAACAGAATGATCGGCAAATAATTAGTGTCTAGAACCTGGAGCCTCTATCGCCATCCTATCGCTGTTTGGAATGAAGTTCACCTTTATGCCCAGTTCCCATTTTTCTTGCATGGAGACTGGAATTATCTAATTCTAAATAAACTAAATGTTGGAAAATCTATCAATTCTCGGGGCAATTGTCCCAAAGGTTCGCAACCCTTTCGTGCAGAAGTGTGATTGCATCTAACACATGAATAATTGACTATTGACTTGAGTACCTGACTCTCTGAAGTGTACTACATACGTTCAGGCAATATTAATTCTGCTTGTCTACCCAGTCAAACTCCTTCAAAATCCAGTGCTGCAATCTGATCACCTCTCGGTTCTTTAGAAACTGTAGACAAAATAAAACCCCACAGTATGTATTACTTCACAATCCGTCAGCGCGCATAACCCAGGAGCCTAATTAATGACTTGCTCCAATAAAAGCATGATCTATCTCAGATATGGAGATTGTAACATCGCACATTTTTGCAGGTAGTAACGCAGTGAATTACCGTCACGTAGTTGATACATCATCGTTTTGTTCTCCACTCGACTTGCAATTTCACTTCCTACTCGTTCATTCACCAGCACGCTAACTCAAGAAGATTACAGGCCGCTCAATCTGGTTTCTTCGGTGGGCATATAATTATAATTAATTATGAGAGACACGATAAACTGTCACGGAGAAAGCAGGGGTTTATCAGCGATAACCAAATTGAAATATGTCAACTCAGTCGATCTTATTCTGGAAGTAACCACGAGGTATGATGAGGCTGGTGTAGAGAACTTTGTCTATGTCTATTTTCATAAAGGTCACAGATGTGAAACCGGATAAAATATGACTCTCCAGGGGCAGAACGGTGGCGCAGTGGTGAGCACTGCTGCTTCACCGCGCAGAGGTCCCAGGTTCCGTCTCTGGGTCACTCTCCGTCTGCAGTTTGCACATTAGAATATAGAACATATAGTACAGCACAATACAGGCCCTTCGGCCCACGATGTAGTACCGACCATTTATCCTAATCTAAGATCAACCTAACCCACACCCCTTCAATGTACTGCTGTCCGTGTATCTGGGCGGGAGTCGCTGAAATGTCCCTAATGACTCTGACTTCATCCCCTCCGCTGGCAGTGCATTTCACGCACTCACCACTCTCTGTGTAAAGAACCTACCTCTGACATTCCTCGTCTACTTTCCTCCATTCATCGTAAACTATGTCCCTAGTGACAGACATTTCCGCCCTGGTGTAAAGTCTCTGGGGATCAACTCTATCCATGCCTCCCATCACCTTGTTTACCTCTATCATGTACCTCCATTCCTTCTTCTCTCCAGTTGGAAAATCCCTAGCTCCCTCAACCTTTATTCATAAGACAGTCCCTCCAGTCCAAGCGGCATCCTGGTAAATCTTCCCTACACCCTCTCCAAAGCATCCACATCCTTCCCATAATGAGTAGTCCAGAACTCTTACCAATATTCCAAGTGTGGTCTAACCAGGATCCTAAGCTGCAGCAAAACCTCGCGGCTCTTAAACACAATCCCCCTGTTAATGAAGGCCAACACACCATACGCTTTCTTAACAATCCTATCAACAAGGCTGGTAACGTTGATGGATCCATATATGTGAACCCCAAGATCCCTCTGTTCCACCACACTTCCCAGAATCCTGCCTTTTAACCCTGTATTCAGAATTCAAATTCGACTTTCCAAAATGAATCACTTCACATTCATCGAGACTGAACTCCATCTGCCACTTTTCACCCCGGCTCTACTTCTTGTCCATGTCATGCTGTGACCTACAACAGCCCGCGACCCTATCTAAAACTCCACCAAACTTCGTGACACCGGCAAATTACTAATGCACTCTTCCACTTCCTCATCCAAGTCATTTATAAAAACCACAAAGAGCAGAGGTACAAGAACAGATCCCTGCGGGACACCACGGGTCAGCAACCTCCAGGCGGAATACGTTCCACCCACTACCACTCGCTGTCTTATTTTGGCCTGCCAATTCTCTCTCCCGACAGCAACATTTCCCTCTATCCCATGCCCCCTAAACTTCTCAATGAGTCTACCATGGGGAACATCCTCAAATGCCTTACTGAAATCCATATACAGCACATCCACTGCCGGATCATCATCTATGCGTCTCTTCACATTCTCGAATATTTCAATGAGGCTTGTGAGGCATGAACTTCCCCTCACAAAGCCATGCTGACTATCTTTAATCAAACTATGTTTTTCTAAAAAATCATAAATCGTATCCCTTAGAATCCTTTCCAATATTTCCCTCACCACAGACGTAAGGCTGACTGGTCTGTAATTCCCCTGGAATTCCTTATTCCCTTTCTTGAACACGGGAACAACATTCGCCTCCCTCCAATCATCCGGCACTACTCCAGTGGACATTGAGGACGCAAAGACCATCTCCAACATCCTCCCTCGCTTCCGGTAGTCACCGTGGGTAAACCCCGTCAGGCCCAGGGGACTTATCTATCCTGATGCTTTTCAAAATTTCCAGCACTCCCTCCTTCTTAATATAAACCTGTTCGAGTCTATTAACCTGGTTCACACGGTTCTCAGACGCAACAAATTCCCTCTCTCTAGTGATTACTGAATCAAAATATTAATGTAGGGCCTCCACTACCTACACAGACTCTCGGCACAAGTTCCCTCCCTTATCCCTGATCGGCCCTACTCTCAATCCGATCACCCTAAATGTCAAATGCCTTGGGATTCTCCCTAATCCTTCCCGCTAGGACACTTTCATGCCCCATTCTAGCTCTCCTAAGTCCATTTTTCAGTTCCTCCCTGACTACCTTGTAACCCTCTGGAGCCGAGTCAGATCCTTGCTTCTTCAATCTTATGTAGGCTTCCTTCTTCCTCTTGGCTAGAAGGTGCACATCCCCTATCATCCAAGACTCCTTCACCTTACCATTCCTTCCTTGTCTCAGTGGGGCAAAACTATCCAGCACTCGCAGCATGTGCTCCTTAAACAATCCCCAAATGCACAAAACGTTTGTGCATTTTCTCGAAACAACTGCTCCTAATTTATGCTCCTCGGCTCCTGTCTAATAGCAGTAAAATTTCCCCTCCCCTAATTGAATACCTTCCCATATTGTCTGTTCTTATCCCTCGCCATGACTACGGTAAAGGTTAAGTTGCGGTCATTGTCACCGAAATGCTCTCCACTGAGACATCTGACACGTGGCCTGGGTCGTTGCAATGCACCAAATCCAATATGGCCTCCCCCCTAGTCCACCTATCTACATATTGAGTCGGGAATCATTCCTGTGCACACCTGGCAAAATCTGCTCCATCCAAACCATTTGAAGTAAGGAAGTTCCAGTCAATATTAGGGAAGTTGAAGTCACCCGTGACAACAACTCTGTTACTTCTGCACCATTCCAGGATCTGCCTCCCAATCTGTTCCTCCATCTCTCTGCTGCTTTTAGGGCGGGGGGGGGGGGGGGTCTATAGAAACCTCCCAACAAAGTGACTGCTCCTTTCATGTTTCTGACTTCCACCCATACTGACTCAGTGGACACATCCTCGTCGACGAACTCCTTTTCTGCAGCTGCGCTGCACTCCCTAATTAACAGTGCCACTCCCCCTTCGCTTTTAACTCTCTCCCTATTCTTTTTAAAACATCTAAACCCCGGAACACCGAGCAACCAATACTGCCCCTGTGAAATCCATGTCTCCGTAATGGCCACAACATCGTATTTACAAATAATGTTCCATGGCCTAAGTTCATCTCCCTTATTGCTGACACTCCTTACATTGAAACAGGCGCACTTTTAACCCATTCCACTGAGTGCAACTTTGCCCTATAAACTGTCTATCCTCCCTCACAGACTCGCTGCATACTATTCCTGCCTGATCCCCTGCTACTCTGTTTTCTGATCCGCAGATCTGGATCCCATCCCTCTGCCAAACTAATATATACCCTTCCGAAGAGCTCTAGCAAACCTCCCACCCAGGATATTGGTGCCTCTCCGGTTTAGGTGCAACCCGTCCTTCGTGTTAAGATCCCACCTTCCCCAGAAGGTATCCCAATGGTCCACATGTCTGAAGCCTTCCCTCCTGCACCAGCCATTTAGCCACGTGCTCAGCTCTCAGTTCCTGGCCTCAGTTCACGTGGCACCGGACGCAATCCTGAGATTACTACTCTGCTTGTCTTGCTCTTTAGCTTCCAACACAACTCCCTAAAGTCACTTTTTATATCCTCATTCCTTTTCTTAGCTAGATTGTTGGTGCTTAACTGGGCCACCATTTCTGGTTGGTCCCCGTCTCCCTTAAGGATACTATAGACTCGATCCGAGACATCCCTCTACCTGGCACCCGAGAGGCAACATACCTTTCGAGAGTCTCGTTCGCGAACATAGAATATCCTGTCCGTTCCTCTAATCATTCAGTCTCCTATCACAATTGCTTTTCTATTCCCCTTCCCTTCTGAGCCACAGAGCTAGGCTCAGCGCCAGACACTTGGACGCTAGGGCCTTGCCCTCGTAGGTTTACTCCCCCAATCAGCAACCAAAACTGTATACGTACTTTGAAGGGGAACGGTCACGAGGGATCCCTGCACTGTCAGCCCGTTCTTTTTCCTTCCCTTGACTGTAACCCAGCGACTTTTGTCCTGAAACTTGGGCGTGGCTACGTTCCGGTAACTCCTCTCGATCACCCCCTCTGCCCCCCCCCCCCCCCCGAAGTTCATTCAGCTCCAGCTCCACTTCCCTGACGTGGTCTCTCAGGAGCTGGAGTTGGGTGCACTTCCCGCAGGTGTGGTCAGCGGGGTCACCGGTGGTATCCCTCACCACCCACATCCTACAGGAGAAGCATTGAACTGCCCTATCAGCATTCCCTCTGATCAGAATTCCCAGATATTTAAAGGGGAAAAAACGATTAAACACCCGTTAGGCCCTTAAAAAATATATATATATATACATATATGTATATATATACTGCTGCTATTCAACCAAGTGAGCCCTCTAAAATTTGTGATTCTGCTAAATGATACAAGTACAGCTTGCTGCCCCCACCCCGAAAAAAAATCCCACAATTCTTACCTTACAATGCACTTGCCCTCTGAACCAACTGGAACTCCGCCCTCCGACGCAGCTCCCAGTAAACTCCCGGCTCCCTTCACGCTCTTGGAGGAAATGTCGGAAATGAAATGAAAGGAGCACTTTGCATCCTCCTCACCTAATTCGCTCAGTCACCAAACTCTCTGTTTAGCACTCTAATGCAGCGCAAATTCATCATTCCAGTGCAGTCAAATTCAGCACTGGAAGATGACTCACCTTTATACTGTCTGACTCTAGCTTGTGAAAACTGGCTTAATCCAATTATCCATTAAAACAAGCTGCAGCTGCAGGTAGAGCCCCCCCCCCCCCCCTCCCCCTTCCCCCGTGTTTCAGGCGCACAACCCAATGATGTGCAGGACAGGACAATTGGCCACGTTAATATGCCCCTTAATTGGAAAAAAATGCATTGGGTACTATTAATTTTTTAAAAAGTGAATCCCCGTGGTCTACAAGGAGAGTCAGCGGCCTGGATCGAAACTTTGGTCAGTTGACAGAAAATAAGTTTCAATTATTTATTTTGAAAATAGAAATGACAATCTGTTTCCAACGGCGTTCCATGGGATTCCGTACTCGCATGCTGTCTGTCTGTCCATACATTCATCATTTACAATCACATATGGGGTGCATGGTTGGAACAGTTCTAGATGATACAAATTTGCCCATGCCGTTTCTGGCGAAGAAGATAGCTGTTGACTCCAGAATTATATCGACAAATTGGTTGAGTGTGTGGAAAATTGACACATGGAATGTAATCCGTACAATTTGAGTGCTGATGCGTGTGCGGTGATTGCTCGATAAACGGGAGAATATTGAGAGGAGTAAAGGATTTGGAATGCATAATCCAAGGTCCAGGAAAGTGATAGCACTGGAATATAAACTAGCAAACACGTCAGATGGAATGTTTCCCATCATTGAACGAGGTATTAAAGACGATAGGAATGATGCAATGTCATATCTGTAAAACACACTGGTTGCCAAAAATGGAAATTTGTGCACAGATCACAACATCATAGATGGTCGGCATTGCTCTGGAGAAAGAAAATATGAGTTTCACACGAATGTTGTCAGGGTTCAAAATGACACCGAAGTGGAATGAATAGCAAAATGGATGTTTGTTTTCCTCATTCGCCCAGCATACATCTCTATCATTCTCCGAATTCGTTATTGTTGGCGATTTCTTTTTGATTTCCGGAAAAAGCGGTGGATCTTCTGTGACAACTGAATGATAACTGAACGTGAGAAGTCCAGTTCACCTTGATCGTTGGCTCTATTGTTGAGAATTGAAGGTCTAAAGCTAAATGGAATAGCCAGGGCGTGTAATAAAGTAGCAATGGTGAGATTTCAATAAGTATTTATACTAAGCGAAAATAACTCGAACCAGGAAAATCATAGAAGATGACAATATTACGTGCACCATCGCAACACACATTAATTAGCTCCAAACTAAAGAGGCCGAACAGCTGATGATCGCGGACAAGAATTCGTATTAATGCAGTGAATTCCACTCAATAACTGATAACTTTCAATTAAACTCAAGTGACTACTGTGCATAATCAGTTAAAATCAGTGTTAAATGTGGCAGCGAGAGTAAGAGGCATAGGCATGTTCTCCAGTAGACTTTTCCGACCTCCGCAATATTATTTTGTCAAAGGTAACAGCAGAAATCCGTTCCATGCCTAGGGTTATATGTAAACATTACTGACTCAAAGTGCGGACTATTATTTATCCAAACCACCCAGAAAATGAACTTAAGGAACAAGCGAAGGAAGAATTTCGACCTGCTGGCTGGAGGTGAATCACAATTCAAAATTCACTGTAAATGTCTGCCGGATGCGTTCCCATTAGTCAGTGATGTATCCTGCAAAATAATTAACCCATATATCGGATAATAATTTTTTTGGTAGTTTGTTTGTCATTTACAACATCGACAGAGACCATTCGGCCCATCGTGTCTGCACCGGCTGCCAAAAGACCAACCCGGGTAGTCCCATTCTCCAGCCCTATCTATGTCGCCCTGTCAATTCATTACTTTCAAATATATACCCAGCTCTCTTTTGAAACGTCCTATGGAATCCACCTCCATCACAGTCCCAGGCATAACATTCCAAACCCCAACAACTCTGAGTAAAGAAGTGTTTCCTTATCTACCTCCGATCTCTCTAGCTGACCACATTGAAATTGTTAACCCGAGTCACTGACATTCCAACAGGTGGAGATAAAATATTCTTATTTTCATAGAATTTACAGTGCAGAGGGAGGCCATTCAGCCCATCGAGTCTGCACCGGCTCTTGGAAAGAGCACTCCACCGAAGGTCAACACCTCCACCCTATCCCCATAACCCCACCCAACACGAAGGGCAATTTTGGACACGAAGGGCAATTTATCATGGCCAATCCACCTAACCTGCACATCTTTGGACTGTGGGAGGAACCCGGAGCACCCGGAAGAAACCCACACACGGGAAGGATTTGCAGACTCTGCACAGACAGTGACCCAAGCCGGAATCGAACCTGGGGTTCTGGAGCTGTGAAGCAATTGTGCTATTCACAATGCTACCGTGCTGCCCTACCATTTACCCTATCAAAATGTTCAGAATTTAGAACAGCTCAATAACGTCGCCCCTTAATCGTCTCTGCTCCAAAGGGAACAAGTCCAATTTCTCCGATGTTTTAATGTATCGAAAAGGAAGCTATAATCCTTATTAGCAACATGCCTGGTCACTTTCAGAAGATTTTCATTTTTGAACTCAGAGGTTCCTCTGCACCTGCACACCCTCAAAGTTGTAACATTCAGACTACGTTTTCGCACCATGTTTTTCGACCAAAATGATTACCTCACATTTTGCTCCATTGAAGTTCACCAGCCAGGTACCTGCCCATTTGGCCAACTTATCAATGTCTCTCTGAAGTCGCTCAGCGTCAACCTCACAATTAACTATCATCCCTAGCTTAGCAGCATTTGCAAATGTAGAGGTTTTGCCGTCAACACACACTTCTGAATCATTTATGTAAATAAAAAAAGATGGGGTCCAAACACTGCGCACTGGGGAACACCACCCTCAACTCGGCTGTAGTCTGTGAAATGGCCATCGATACCGACTCTCTATTTCCAATCTCAGCCAACTTCTAATCCATGCTACCAAGGACCCATCAATCCAAGCTTTTTAATGTGTTCATCAACCTGTCATGTGGGTCTATATCAAATACATTCTGAATGTCTAAATGTACAACATCCATTACCTTCATGCATTGCCTGCGTCACCTCGTCACATTTTCATTTTGAGTTGTCCGACACGGCCTGCCCTTGTCAAAGCTTTCTTAACTGTCTAATATTAAGTTATTGTTACCTAAATGTATATTTATCTCATACGGTAGTACGGATCCATCTATTTTCCCATGATTGATGTCATGCTGACAGATCTGTAGCTTCCTGCATTATCCTTTGCCGATGTCCTAATCTAGAGCGTCGCATTTCCAATATTCCAGTGCACCGGGACTAATCCTGTGTTCAGAGATGTCAGGAAAATGTCTGTCAATGGCGCCGCGTATCTTCCCTTAAATCGCTCAGCAATCTCGGATGTAGCACAGTCTAGCTTCCCTCTTCTCTACCTGGAGTGCTACCAGCCATTTTAGAAACGTTTATTTGTCCATCACGATGTTGCTCAACGCCCACATTGTCACCACATTCTAATTCAGTAAAGACGGAAGCAAAATACTCATTTAGCAACACTGCCATGCCCTCCGTTTCAGTGGGCAGTTGACCTCACTTGTCCCTTATGGGTCCCACTCTGTCCGTCACCAATCTTTTACATTTAATATTCGTGAAGAGCATTGTGCTATTTGTTTTAGCACAGCCTTTCAGATAATTCACAGTGCAGAAGAAGGCCATTCGGCCTATCGAGTCTGCAGCGGCCCTTGGCAAGAGCACCCCATTTAAGCCCATATTTCCAACCTTACCCAGTAACCCCACCTAACCCTTTAATTTATTTGGACACTAAGGGCAATTTAGCATGGCAAATCCACCTAACCTGCACATTTTTGGACTGTGGGCGCAAACCTAGGCACCAGGAGGAAATCCACGCAGTGACGGGGAGAATGTACAGACTCCGCAGAGACACTGACCCAAGCCGGTAATCGAACCTGGAGCTGTGAAGCAACTGTGCTAACCACTATGCCACCATGCTGCCCTTTCCGCATCCTTCCTCTTAGCCTTCCTTATTCCAATCTCAGACTCTCATCTTCACTTGAGATTCTTTTCCAGATTTCTACTGCTATTATTATTCTGGCAGACATCATATGCCTCATTTATCTTCCTCATTTTATCATCAATATCCTTAAGCATCCAAGGTACTCCAGCTTTGGATATCACGTATTTATTTATTTTTGGTTACGTAGCTAGCGAGCACATCTATTAATCTCTCCTTTGAAAGACTCCCGTTTTGATCCACGGGTTTATTCAAAAAAAATGCGTATCCAATCAACCTCCTCCAGTTTTACATTTAAACCCATAATATTTGCTTCATTCCAGTCTGGGATATTAATTAGTGACTGTTTTTTTTATCCTTTTCCAATATAATGTTGAATTGAATTATATCATGGCCGCTACTTCCCAACGGCTCCTCCACTCTGACGTTCTCCAACTGCCCTGCCTCATTTCAGAGCCTGCGAATCTGGCCTGCGAAATCCTACCAACTGTCCTGGTTTGGTACAATTTACACCTCTTTAACCTGGGGTTACCCCATCTCTGGATCTGTAAAGATTTAATCACCTGCTAATGCTCGCATTCCAAGCATTGTTTGGTATCTTTGAATTTGTCTATATATGTGTTTCTGGAACAGACCTCTTCATTCACCTGAGGAAGGAGCAGCGCTCCGAAAGCTAGTGACATCGAAACAAACCTGTTGGACTTTAACCTGGTGTTGTAAGACTTCGTACTCATTTCAGAGGGACAGACCCAGCACAGCTTTCTATTTGGTAGTACTGGAAATACACTGTTCCAGAAAGTTCTCCTGCACACAATATTGGAATTTCCCCCCTTCCGTGCCTCATACTCTACCGAGCTACCCGCTTCCCCGCCTATCTTAGCGTTATTTAAATCCCCAACAATCAGAACTCTACTTACCCTGCATGTTTCTATAATCTGCCTACAAATGCCCTGTTTCCCTTTCTCCCGTCCATTTGCAAGTCTATTGTAAATACTAAAGATGGTTGCCGCTCCCTTCCTGTTTCTCACCTCCAACCATATATATTCTGATTCAGGAACTGCATTTCGTTCAAGAGCAATGATACTATCTTTGACCAACACTGATGCACCTCCTCCTTTTTTACCAACCCTCTTCCTATTAAAATCTTTATAACCCGGGATGTTAAGTATCCAGCCTTGTTCCGGTTTGAGCCATAATTATGTCACTGCTGCTATGTCATATGCCGTGAGATCAATTTCTGCTCATATTTTCCTAATTTTGTTCACTATAAACCGTGCATGTACATACACACAATGTTAACCTGCCCTTATCAGTTTCATTGCCCTATCGAAGGCGACGATTTTTTGTTCTCTTTCAGCTCAAGCGTTGTCACTCCTTTTCCCTATTCCTCATCGTCTCTCGTTTTCCCTCACTGGGAGATCTAAAATTATGCCCTTCAGTCAACCCCTGCCTTACAAATTTAAATCCACCCCCACTACATTATTTATTGATATAAATGGTCAATGCAGCAAGAAGTCATTAGCAAAGTCTTTATAGAATCGTACAATCATAGAAAAGTTACCGCACAGAGAGAAGCCATTCGGCCTACATTGACCATTGCAGTTTGAGGATACCCAGGTGCCCTTTCCAATCCCACCATCCTGAGCCCCGCCGTAGCTCTGTAGCTTAGAGTATTAAAGGTGCAGATCCAGTAACCTTGTAGAAGAAATTCGGCTCCCTGCCTCCACCACCAACTCGGCAGCAAATTACCAGACTCCCACTACTCTCTCCGCAAAAACGTTTTTCTACATGTTCCCTCGGCACCCGTTGCCACTTATCTTGAATCTATGTCCCCTCTGTTTCAAGGAATATAACCTATGCAATCTCTCCTCGTAGTTACAATTTTCGATCCCTGGCAACATTCGTGTAAACGTCCTCTGCAGTCTCTCCAGCTCAATAATGTGGCGACCAGAACCTCACACACTATTCCAGTTGTGGCCTCATCTGCAGAGTGTTTTATGCAATTCCAGTATAAAATCCTTGCTTTAATATTCTATACATCTACCAATGAAGGCGGGCATTCCATATGATTTCTTCAGCACCGTGTGTATTTCAACTGCTGCCTTCGTGAACCTGTGTACTTTTACGCCAATATTTCACACTTCATATACCCGTTTTATTGACTTTCCATTTATTCTGTACTCCCTACAACTGTCTGACATCTCCAAATGCGTCACCACACACTTCTCGGTTTTAAATAGCATCTGGCACTTAATCATCGACTCCTCGAACCCATCTATATCATTCTGGAGATTATCGCTACCTGCTACACTGTCCACCACTCGGCCAAACTTTGTGTCATCTAGTAATTTGCGAATCGTCCACCGCCGTTCACGTCCAAATCAGTAACATATAACACATACAGTGAGTGTCTCAACGCCGAGCCTTGTTGGACACCACTTGAAACAATTTTCCAATTGAAAGGGCAGGCATCGACCTATACATTTTATATCTTGTCACGAAGCCAACGTTTTAACCAGTTAGCCACGTTGCCCGATATCCCATGAGCCTTCACATTCAAAACCAACCTGCCATGTAGGGTAGACACACGCTGATCCATTCAGTGTAGCGCGCGTGCAGCCCCGGACATCTAAGGGCATCACAGACCTGTTATTGCTCAATCTCGTGTGATGTGGGCCTTTGTCAAACGCCTTGCTAAAATCCTTGTAACCATATCTCCTGCACTAACTTCATCAACCCGGTTTGTCACTTCTTCAAAGAATTCGATCAAATTCGTGAGGCAAGCGGGCAGCACGGTAGCACACGTGGCTAGCACTGTGGCTTCACAGCGCCAGGGTCCCAGGTTCGATTCCATGCTGGGTCACTGTCTGTGCGGAGTCTGCACGTTCTCCCCGTGTGTGCGTGGGTTTCCTCCGGGTGCTCCGGTTTCCTCCCACAGTCCAAAGACGTGCAGGTTAGGTGGATTGGCCGTGATAAATGCCCTTAGTGTCCAATAAAGGTTGTAGGAGTTATTGGGTTATGGGGATAGGATGGAAGTGAGGGCTTAAGTGAGTCGGTGCAGACTCGATGGGCCAAATGGCCTCCTTCTGTAAAGTACGTTCTATGTTCTCAGACCTTTCTTTAACTCGTCCAAGCCTTTTGATGTGACAGTTAATCTTCTCTCAGAATTGGTTTTGCTAATTTGCACACGGCTCACTTAAGACTCTCTGTCCTATAATTGTTTCGCATTTTCTTTAATCCCTTTTTGAACAATGGAGCCCAGTTTGCTTTTTTCAGCCTTCAGGTATCGCCCATGTTTCTAGTGCGGTTTGTAAACTCACCCTCAGAGCATCTGCTATCTCTATCCTGACCACCTTCCTGACCAGGCTTTTCCCCAGGGTCGAGGGGTCAATTACTAGGCGGCATAGGTTTCGGGTGAGAGGGGAAAGGTTTAGAGTAGATGGACGAGGCAAGTTTTTTACACAGAGGGTAGTGTGTGCCTGGAACTCGCTGCCGGAGGAGGTGGTGGAAGCAGGGACGATAGTGAGATTTAAGGTCCATCTTGACAAATACATGAATAGGATGGCAATAGAGGGATACGGACCCAGGAAGTGTAGAAGAATGTAGTTTAGTCGGGCAGCACGGTCGGCACGGGCTTGGAGGGCCGAAGGGCCTGTTCCTGTGCTGTACATTTCTTTGTTCTTTTGTAGCCTCGGAAACAATCCATCTGGCCCTGGAGATTTATTTCCTTTCAAGCATCTGAATTATTCGTGGACTTCCTCTCCCTTTATGATTATCCCGTATACTATATCGCAGCGTTCCTACTGGAACATTATGTATGCATCATTCATTTCCTTTCTAGACATGCAAACAAAATAGCATTTAAAACCATTCCCACAGCATTCACAATCGGCACACAAGATCCCCATTCATCTCGGATGGTTCGCATTTTTTCCTGAACTAGCCGTTTTACCATTGCATTGGTAAAACATCTTGGGGTTTGCATTTCTCAATTAGTTAACATCAAACCGTTTCGTCTATTTGGGGAATGAATAGAAGTTTCTGATCTCACTTTTACCATCTCACATATAGAAACCAATGGAGAGACGCTGGCCCAATGAATGCACTCCGAACAGGAAAGTTTGAATATGAGAGAGTCGCATATGGACATCGTACAATATTCTGTGACACACATGAAGAAAGAGGATACATTTGAAAAGAATATAAGAACTAGGAGCAGGAGTAGGCCATCTGGCCCCTCGAGCCTGCTCCACCATTCAATGATATCATGGCTGATCTTTTGTGGACTCAACTCCACTTTCCGGCCCGAACACCATAACCCTTAATCCCTTTATTCTTCAAAAAACTATCTATTTTTATCTTAAAAACATTTAATGAAGGAGCCTCTACTGCTTCACTGGGCAAGGAATTCCATAGATTCACAACCCTTTGGGTGAAGAAGTTCCTCCTAAACTCAGTCCTAAATCTACTTCCCGTTATTTTGGGGCTATACCCCTAGTTCTGCTTTCACCCGCCAGTGGGAACCCGCATCTATCCTATCTATTCCCTTCATAATCTTATATGTTTCTATAAGATCCCCACTCATCCTTCTAAATTCCAACGAGTATAGTCCCAGTCTACTCAACCTCTCCTCGTAATCCAAACCGTTCAGCTCTGGGATTAACCTACTAAATCTCCTCTGCATACCATCCAGTGCCAGTCCGTGCTTTCTCAAGTAAGGAGACCAAAACTGAACACAATACTCCAGGTGTGGCCTCATTAACACCGTACACTATTGCAGCATAACCTCCCTAGTCTTTATCTCCATTCCTCTAGCAGTGAAGGACAAAATTACATTTGCCTTCTTAATCACCTGTTGCACCTGTAAACCAACTTTTTGCGCCTCATGCACTAGCTCACCCAGGACTCTCTACACAGCAGCATGTTTTAGTATTTTATCAGTTAAATAAGAATTCATTTTGCTGTTATTCCTACCAAAATGGATAACCTCACATTTGTCAACATTGTATTGCATCTGCCAGACACTAGCCCATTCACTTAGCTTATTTAATTCCCTCTGCAGACCTCCAGTATCCTCTGCACTTTTTGCTTTACCACTATTCTTAGTGTCGGCCGCAAACTTGGACACATTGCCCTTGGTCCCCAATTCCAAATCATCTATGTAAATTGTGAACAGTTGTGGGCCAAACACTGATTCCTGAGGGACACCACTAGCTACTGATTGCCAACCAGAGAAACACCCATTAATCCACACTCTTTGTTTTCTATTAATTAACCAATCATCTATCCATGCTACTACCTTCCCTTTAACACCATTCATCTTTATCTTATGCAGCAACCTTTTGTGTGGCACCTTGTCAAAGGCTTTCTGTAAATCCAGATATACCACATCCATTGGCTCGCCGTTATCTACCGCACTGTTAATGTCCTCAAACAATTCCACTAAATTAGTTAGGCACGACCTGCCCTTTATGAACCCATGCTGCGTCTGCCCAATGGGACAATTTCCATCCAGATGCCGCGCTATTTCTTCCTTGATGATAGATTCCAGCATCTTCCCTACTAACGAAGTTAAGCTCACTGGCATATAATTGCCCGCTTTCTGTCTACCTCCTTTTTTAAAACAGTGGTGTCACGTTTGGTAATTTCCAATCCGCCGGGACCACCACAGAGCCTAGTGAATTTTGGTCAATTATCACTAGTGCATTTGCAATTTCCTAGCCATCCCTTTTAGCACTCTGGGATGCATTCCATCATGTCCAGGAGACTTGTCTACCTTTAGCCCCATCAGCTTGCCCACCACTACCACCTTGGGGATAACAATCCTCTCAAGGTCTTCACCTGTCATAGCCTCATTTCCATCAATCACTGGCATGTTATTTGTGTCTTCCACTGTGAAGACCGACCCAAAAAACCTATTCAGTTCCTCAGCCATTTCCTCATCTCCCATTATTAAGTTTCGCTTCTCATCCTCTAAAGGACCAATATTTACCTTAGCCACTCTTTTTTTATATATATATATGTAGACACGTTTACTATCTGTTTTTATATTCTGAGCAAGTTTACTCTCATAATCCATCTTACTCTTCTTTATAGCTTTTTTTAGTAGCTTTCTGTTGCCCCCTAAAGATTTCCCAGTCCTCTAGTCTCCCACTGATCTTTGCTACTTTGTATGTTTTTTCCTTCAATTTGATACTCTCCCTTATTTCCTTAGATATCCACGGTCAATTTTCCCTCTTTTTACCGTCCTTCCTTTTTGTTGGTATAAACCTTTGCTGAGCACTGTGAAAAATCACTTGGAAGGTTCTCCACTGGTCCTGAACTGTTTCACCATAAAGTCTTTGCTCCCAGTCTACCTTAGCTAGTTCTTCTCTCATCCCATTGTAATCTCCGTTGCTTCAGCACAAAACACGAATGCTTGATTTTACCTTCTCAACCTCCACCTGTATGTTAAATTCCACCATACTGTAATCGCTCCTTCTGAGATGATTGCTAACTATGAGATCCTGAATCAATACCGTCTCATTACACAGCACCAGATCTAGGACCGCTTGTTCCCTCGTAGGTTCCATTACATACTGTTCTAAAAAACTATCGCGGATACATTCTATAAACTCCTCCTCAAGGCTGCCTTGACCGACGTGGTTAAACCAATCGACATGTAAAATAAAATCCCGCATGATAACTGCTGTAACATTTCTTCATGCATCAGTTATTTCTTTGTTTATTGCCTGCCCCACCATAATGTTATTATTTGGTGACCTACAGACTACTCCTATCAATGACTTTTTCGCCTTACTATTGCTTATTTCCACCCAAATGGAGTCAACCTTATCCTCCATAGCACCGATGTCATCCCTTACTGTTGCCCGGATGTAATCCTTAAATAACAGAGCTACACTGTTACCATCTACTCTGTCCTTCCGAATAGTTTGAGACCCTCGGATATTTATCTCCCAGTCGTGACCATCCTTGAACCATATTTCAGTAATGGCCACCAAATCATAGGCATTCACGATGATTTGCGCCATCAACTCATTTACTTTATTCCGAATACTACGAGCATTCAGGTCAAGTACACTTATGTTGGCTTTTTTACCTCTGCTTTGAATCTTAACACCTCGATCAGTGACCTCTCCTAAGTTATATTTCCTCTTACCCTTTCTCCTAATTTTCCTTGTCGTTGAAAGCTACTCCATCATAGGAAAAACACAGTTTCACATTAATCGGAATATAAACAATTAATAGCTGACGGTAGCAACATACCAGAGACCCCGACAAAAGCCAGGATTGGATAGTATATCTTTTCTATCTCATGGATTACTGCGAATACCAAAAACACGTCCATTCCTTTACTCACTGTCGAGCTTCTGCTCCCTGTTTGTGACGAGCGCGATCGTCTCACTCACACTACAGGTCAACAAACGAACTATCGTCTCTTATTAATGGATGAGATGAATGATGCAACCCTCAAGTGAGACACGAGAAACCCAAGGAGACTGACATTAATTAAATGCACTGAACAAACAGGTTCAGTTAACCCCTTTCACTTTGGGATTTTGATGTAAGTAAATATACTGTAAATCTTCTGTTACCGTTATTTGATATTTGGACCTAATGTTTCACAAACTTAATAATAATAATAAAAATAATAATAGCTTATTGTCACAAGTAGGCTTCAATGAAGTTACTGTGGAAAGCCTCTAATTTGTTTCCAATTCTCGTCTCTGTCATATTATACATGATTCATAATTACGTAATTACAAGCACTGCATAGGAAGCAAGAGCGATGCATCGTGGCATTTTTTCGATCCACACACATATCCTCAAAGCTCTTGACTCTGATGAACTCAAATATTTAAATTGAGTGGATACAGGCAATCCTACATTGGGGCCTGCCCAAGTTGGTCATGCGTTCAAGCTCACAGGCTCTGAATTTTTCCAACAGAATGTATTCACCCTGAACATAGAACATAGAACATTACAGCGCAGTACAGGCCCTTGGGCCCCCGATGTTGCGTCGACTTGTGAAACCATTCTAAAGCCCATCTACACTATTCCCATATCGTCCAAATGTCTATCCAATGACCATTTGAATGCCCTTAGTGTTAGCGAGTCCACTACTGTTGCAGGCATGGCATTCCACGCCCTTTCTACTCTGTGAGTAAAGAACCTACCTCTGACATCTGTCTTATATCTATCTCTCCTCAATTTAAAGGTATGTCCCATCGTGCTAGACATAACTATCGAGGAAAAGGGCTCTCACTGTCCACCCTATCCAATCGTCAGGTCATCTTTTATGCCTCAATTAAGTCACCTCTTAACCTTCTTCTCTCTAACGAAAACAGCCTCAAGTCCCTCAGCCTTTCCTCATAAGATCTTCCGTCCATACCAGACAACATTCTGGTAAATCTCCTCTGCACCCTTTCCAATGCTTCCACATCCTTCCTATAATGTGGCGACCAGAATTGCACGCAATACTCCCAATGCGGCCGCACCAGAGTTTTGTACAGCTGCAACATGACCTCATGGCTCCGAAACGAATTCCCTCTACCAATAAAAGCTAATACACCGTACGCCTTCTTAAGAACCCTCTCAACCTGGGTGGCAACTTTCAGGGATCTATGTACATGGACACCGAGATCTCTCTGCTCATCCACACTGCCAAGAATGTTACCATTAGTCCAGTACCCTGTCTTCCTGTTACTCCTTCCAAAATTAATCACCACACACTTTTATGCATTAAAATCCATTTGCCACCTCTCAGCCCAGCGCTGCAGCTTATGTATGTCCCTCTGTAACTTGTAACATCCTTCCGCACTGCCCACAACTCCACCGACTTTAGTGTCATCTGCAAATTTACTCACTCATCTTTCTACGGCCTCCTCCAGATCATTTATTAAAATGACAAACAGCAGTGGCCCCAAAACAGATCCTTGTGGTACACGACTAGTAACTGGACTCCAGTCTGAACATTTCCCATCAATTGCCACCCTTTGTCTTCTTCCAGCTAGCCAATTTCTGATCCAAACTGCTAAATCACCCTGAATCCCATGCCTTCGTATTTTCCGCAGTAGCAGACCGTGGGGAATCTTATTAAACGCTTTACTGAAAATCATATACACCACATCAACTGCTTTACCCTCTTCCACCTGTTTGGTCACCTTCTCAAAGAACTCAATAAGGTTTGTGAGGTGCGACCTGCCCTTCACAAAACCGTGCTGACTATCTCTAATCAAATTATTCCTTTCCAGGTGATTATACAGCCTATCTCTTATAAACCTTTCCAAGATTTTGCCCACAACAGAAGTAAGGCTTACTGGTCATAATTACCGAGGTTGTCTCTACTCTCCTTCTTGAACAACGGGACAATATTGGCTATCCTCCAGTCTTCTGGCACTGTTCCTGAAAAACAAAGATGACTTAAAGATCAAAGCCAAAGGCTCAGCAATCTCCTCCCTAGCTTCCAAGCGAATCCTAGGATAAATCCCATCTGGCCCAGGTGACATATCTATTTTCACAATTTCCATAATTGCTACCACCTCCTCCTTATGAACGTCAACCCCTTCTAGTCTAGTAGCCTGAATCTCAGTATTCTCCTCGACAACATTGTCTTTTTCCTGTGTGAATACTGATGAAAAATATTCATTTAGCAGCACTCCTATCTCCTCGGACTCCGCACAACTTCCCACTACTGTCCTTGACTGGCCCTACTCTTACCCTAGTCATTCGTGTATTCCTGACATATCTACAGAAAGCCTTCGGGGTATCCTTGATCTTACCTACCAAAGACTTCTCATGTCCCCTGCTGGCTCTTCTTAGCTCTCCCTTTAGGTCCTTCCTAGCTAACTTGTAACTCTCGAGCGCCATAACTGAACCTTCATGTTTCATCTTTACATAAGTCTCCTTCTTCCTCTTGACAAGTGTTTCGACTGCTTTAGTAAACCATGGTTGCCTTGCTCGACCACTTCCTCCCTGCCTGACACGTAAATACTTATCAAGGACACGCAGTGGCTGTTCCTTGAACAAGCTTCACATTTCCATTGTGCCCATCCCCTGCAGTTTTCGTCTCCCTCCGACGCATCCTATATCTAGCATCATCGCATCATAATTGCCTTCCCCAGATATAACTCTTTCCCTGCGGTATATACCTATCCCTTTCCATCATTAAAGTAAACGTAATGGAATTGTGGTCACGATCACCAAAGTGCTCACCTACCTCCAATTCTAACACCTGTCCTGGTTCATTACCCAGTACCAATTCCAGTATGGCCTCGCCTCTCGTTGGCCGATTTACATACTGTGTCAGGAAACCCTCCTTCACACCTTGGACAAAAACGGACCTGTCTAAAGTCCTCGAACTGTAGCGTTTCCAGTCAATATTTGTTGGGAAGTTCAAGTCCCCCATAACAACTACTCTGTTGCTTTCGCTGCTATTCAGAATCAGCTTTGCAATCCTTTCTTCTACATCTCTGGAACTTTTCGGAGGCCCACAGAAAACCCCTAACAGGGTGTCCTCGCCTTTCCTGTTTCTATCCTCAGCCCATGCTACCTCAGTAGACGTGTCCTTGACGAATGTGATACAAAATAGTTACTTTAGAGATATTAGTTACTGTAATGTAGTGATAGGCCAGTCTCATCCTGGTGAGTTCACAGACAAAGGATTTCAGACCGCATGGCAAAGCAAAGGAAGAGCTGTGTCCAGCTACGGAGGGGAAAAGGATGCTGGGTAATAGGGGCCAGAGGAAGGGATTGGAAGTGAGCCAATTAGAGTGTATGGATAGGTCAGGACGGGTATAGGACGACCTATGGGAATCATGCATGTGAAACTTGATGCCATTTGTGTTATTAGTAGAGATCCCTTTGTCCTAATGACTCACTTGATTCCGGAGGTGTACGAAGCAAGATGTGCTTTTTACTTGCTGTGAATTGAGAAAGACTTGCAAGTCAAATAAAATAACTAATGCTGTACCTGCAAATCCATCTCGACTTTTATTGAGGCCAGACTGACGGGTAAAGAAATTTGGGATTTGTCCCGGAAACCCGGGATTTCTCAAGACGGTTCTGAACAACTGCGAATTCAGAATTAGACTGATTATGAACAGGAGGATGGGAAAAAGGGGCCCACAATGTACAGCTGGAAAATGACCACGCATTGATTTTTCCCTTCTTCTTATCGTCTGATTTGTCTGGTCACTCGCGGTTGGTACGGAAAGATCGTCTGACCGTTTGTGTGGGCAGCGCATTTACTGACGGAAATCTGCGTGGGCATAAGGCGGGCCTGCAGTAAGTCATTAACTAAACCCCGGTGGGCTATTTGACCACACATAATCATGTCAGTTTGTTCTGACGAAATATCACTCAAATCGTCCCATTTTGTAGTAGTTTCCTGAATCAAGGCTAAACAGTCGTGGCCAGGTGCGTCTTCATGGACAGGGGGACCACTAAGAAAACAGGCTGGATTGATAGTGGTGCAGTGTTTAAATGTCAGACGTGGATTGTTCAAAAGGTATATCTCATACCTATTCTGGCGAGCTGCGGTAAGATGATGAGTCAGCAGTTGCCTCAGTCGTGCGATGACCGAGTGGGAGCTATACACAGTAATATCCTGTTGGAGAGTGAGAGCATGTAACGGCTGTGCGATGGCATTGATTGAACCTAAATCCTGTACTAATCAGTACTGGTCTGGCTTGGCTCGTTTAGGCACAGCACGTATGGGGGTGTTATATTCTGATTGGCAAGAGACCAAAATACCCTGTTGCAACAGCTCTCGGATTAATTTGTCTATAGACGGGGCTGCAGTCGAGTGTTAATCGTTTCACGGCCCTCAAAATGTTTTATGGCAGTACCGTCTGACGTGACGTGAAATGCGTACTCTGTTGGATCTGAATGATCCACTGACCTCCTTACCATAGGTCCCAGATCCCTGGCATGGTACTGGTCGTGGACCTGACGTGTAATATGAGGGCTTACCGAAGCTGACTGTGGCCATAAATGTGGTGATATTGTAACAAAATCGGCTGTACCTTCTTTTCCCGTGACTGTGGCTGTAACCTTGACTGGCCATTCGGTCCCAATTAATGACAGGTATTTGTCCTCCAACTCCCTGTTTTGTATGTTCTGTCATAAGCCAGGTTAACGTGATGCAGTGAATGTTCAATATCTAATGTCCACCACTGGGGGGGGGGGGGGGTGATAGAAATACAGCACTGTTGTCTCATCCTCCATGATTGGACCGTTACCCCCTCGTCTCCGCACTCTAGCTGTAGCTGGAAGATACACAGTAAATCTCGGGCCAACAAGTTACAGTCCAATCCAGTAGTCACCACAGACTGATGATCTGCAGACATATTCTCGTAAGTGACTGTCACAGGTTCAGAAATAGGATACTCACACACCTGTCCTTGGAACCCCGACAATTGCTGCGTGTGGTCGGATAATGGTAGTCGAAGTTCTGATTGCACAGAAGACATGGCTGCTCCAGTGTCGTTTACAAATGAGTGATGTTGATATCCTGATTGGAGAGTCCTTATGACTAAATTAGCTAGTCAATCCTGTGTTGGGAAAGGGTTTGCCTGGGAGAAGTCAGTGTATCTCGTCTGTCCTCCCCTTGGTGGGTACCCCCTCCTTTGGGTCGGGTAGTCTCCTTCTGCTGCCTGTCTTTTAAAGGTGCATTCATATTGCCAGTGATCTGCACGGCCGCAATTAAAACATGCATTGCTCCCTCTATATCTGCCCCGTCCTCTTCTCCCATGTAGACCAATGGCCCCTCAAAGGGGCCGGCGGTTGTAAAGCTGTTGGTGCATACGGTGGGCCATAAAACGGAGCTGAGGGTCCCTTTGGGTGGGTTTGATATCCTCCCCCTCGCTGATCCACCCACCCAAAGTCACAATATTGGGGCTCCAGCTGGTAAGCTAACGTTTCTGCCGATTGTTGGGGTCTCAGATCATCCTTTTTCATTACATACTCAGTCTTAATCTTTGTAACTGAGCCTCCTTCCTGGCCTACACCCGCCTTTCAATAAAATCTGACTGCCCTTGCCATCTGGGAAGGGACGTTCTCTGTCCAATGCATGTTATTACATTTCACAGCAGTAGCCACGGAAGGTGGTAGGCAATGCATTAACATAGCACAATATTGAGGGGAATTCTGACCATTATCATATGGCAAATCGCCTGACTGCCCACGGTAGATTTCATTAAAACGTTCCAGAAATTCCTCCGACTCTTCAATCTTTTTAGGTTTGAGGTCTAAGATAGCAGAAATATTTATGGGCTTTTGAAATGTGCTATTCAACGCATTCAGGATTTGTGTCCGTCTATCGTCGTCCGACGCATTGGCTTGCTGATGTGCGGCGTGGCTAGCATAATCCAAGTGATTAAGATGATTGCGGTACTCTGCTGGGGTTAAAACCTGCTGGACTATGGCCCGGAGGTCCCTAGAATCAGCTTGATAAATTGAGATGGTAGTTCTCAAGTAATCCACGAGAACAGCAGGAGATTTTTTTCTGTCTGGGATTGTAGCCATAATAGCCATCATCTCACTGGTCTCCATGGGAAATAAACGTCTATCGTGGGCTGGGCCCCGGCGGTCACCGCGTCAGGGTTTGTTATTTTCCTAATCGGCAACTGTCACTGCGTCTCACCAGGGGGTACTCTAGCTATTTCCTCTGGCTCTTCCAAGACTTCGACGTCCCTCCCTGTCACCAGAGGGAGCTCCTTCTCCTCAGAACCATCTCTTTCTTCTCCCTTTGTTCTCGGAGTTTTCTGTTCCCCCTTCTCGGTCTGAAGGGATTTAGGTGGTATGCTTGATTGTTTCTGGATAGGATCTGGCCCTTCTCTCGCTGTCCGAGATCGGGTCCTAGAGTTAATTGGGCTTGTGGAACAGAGCCCCCCTTCTCTCTCAGACAGTGAAGATGGTACCAAAGGGGCTGGAGGGGCTGGCATAATTTGAATCTGGGGAGCAGTGACTGGATATAAATTATTATACTCTGGTGGTTCTGGAATTAGTGCAGACTGTGCAACAGGTGCAGTCGGAATCCTAGCCGATGTGGTCAAATTGTCCAATTCGTCATATTCTGTCAATTCAAGGCCAGTCATTGAACTACGTAGCCCATCTTTTGTTTGACCCGAGCCTTCCCTGTCTTTACTTGCCCGTTTTTTTGAATGCACACTCGTTTTTCAAGCCCTGTAATGTTTTTTTTTGTTACCCCCTTCACTAATTGGAATTCCCATTTTAAGGGCATTTTCTTGCCAACTTGATAACATGATCTTATCCCTCTCATGTTGACAATATTGTCTCCATAATCTGATTAACTCTTTAGCTTTCATACTTTGGCTCTTTCTTTTTTATTATTACATATTTTTATTTTTTATTTGCTTATTTATGACCAATGGCAATTTTTGCTCCTTGGCAAAATTATTGAAAAGGTTCTACCAGTGTTCTTTTAAAACTTAAAATGTTTGAAAATGCAAATTGAATTACTGCAACCTGCAAACTTAGCTCTGATCTCAACTCAGAACTAAATTTACGATTTGCTTAACACAAATTGTCTAACTTTTACCACTTAATTAATTCTTTATCTTAACAATTTTCTTTCAGCAAGTTTTTCTTACATTCACAAAATGCTGGCTGCTATCAATGAGCGAGCAGTTAGCTGCTGTGATTTATACCGGAGCAACGTCAACTGTCTTTTCCAGATTTACAATTTTTAAAATGGTGTCAGTGAGTTTCTTTAAGTTTCTGTTAATTCACAAATAAAATGAGATTGACATTATTTCAAGTAAGTAAAACTTAATATTCTGGCAATTTCAATCAATTGCTTTCGAAAAAAATAAACTTTTATCAAAGAGGTGGAGAAACCCACTGGTTTCCTTGAATTAATTCAAAACGTAACTTTGCTGGAGTTCACTGACTCGAAAGAAAGGTGTGCGATTACACCACAGGCTGCCTGTTAACTCAAGCTGCTGTTAACCCTTTGAGAGACTTCTTCTTTAACTAACATGCAGAAACCAGTTTCTTTTAAAATTTATCGTTTCTCGCCACTTCAGTCCAAGGACACAATTTTAGATTAATCAACTATAGATTTAAAACACTCATTGAACTGAACCCTCATCCTGAGGTCACATCAGTTATTCAAAACACTCACATATGGAATTGAACCATCTTTAGATTTAAAAACACTCATTGAACTGAACCCTCATCCTGAGGTCCCATCAGTTATTCAATACACTCATAGAACTGAACCGTCTCCCGATGACGCATCAATTCATCAACAACTCAACGAACCCAAAACTGAACTATCAATTATGATATCTCATCAGTTTAATTTTCTAATCCCCAGACTGACCTTTGATTTCGTCGAGATGATCTTTCCGTACCAACCGCGAGTGACCAGACTAATCAGACGACAAGAAGATGGGGAAAAGCAATGCGCGGTGATTTTCCAGCTTTACATTGTGGGCCCCTTTTTCCACTCTCCCTCCGTCCATAATCAGTCTAATTCTGAATTTGCAGCTGGCCAATGACCATCTTGAGAAATCCCGGGTTTCCGGCACCAAATCACAAATCAAAATTTCTTTACCCGTCAGTCTGGCCTCAATAAAAGTCGAGATGAATTTGGAGGTACAGCATTAGTTATTTTATTTGACTTGCTAGTCTGATTCATTTCACAGAGGCGCAGGACACATAACTAACCTTCTAGACCCTTGGAAAACGAATGAAGAAGGAGAGAAAGGGATTTCTGCAAATACATTCAAATGGCATCAAGTTTCACAGACACGATTCCCATAGGTCATCCTATATCCCTCCTGACCTGGCCATACATCCTAATTGGCTCACTTCCAATCCCTTCCTCTGGCCCCCTGTGGCCCAGCATCCTTTTCTCCTCCTTTGCTGGACACTCCTCCCCTTTGCTTTGTCATGCGTTCTGAAATCCTTTGTCTGTGAACTCACCAGAATGAGACTGGCCTATCTCTACATTACAGTAACTGATATCTCTAAAACAGTTATTTTATATCACATTCATCACAGCGACCTACTTTATGTTGAGATCGCAACAGTTATAAGGCAAAGCTCCATCTCAAGGGTACTGTTCAGAGAGAAAGAATGCTCTGCAGATCGAATTTTCCACGCTATCCTGTCGAACTGGAGGCAAAAGGAAACTTGTGACATCTTATGTGGAATGGTTTCCACGACGAGTGTCAGCACAGAGAGTGTGTCAACATTGGGCATTTTCCATGGCAATTCGCTCTTGATTGTGCAGACTTTCTAAGAACATGCACATAAGAACGACACTGACTTCCTCATCCATTTCAGCTTCTGCATCAAAAACTTGATCATGTTTATCGAACATGGTTTGCAATTCATATATTCGTGAGGATTGACTTGTATTAAAGCATTTGCCCCAAGCAAGCAATGCAGTTGTATTTGAGCAAGACCTCGTGAATGTTCAGCATCAGTAACCCACGCGGTCTGGCTGAATTCAGTGTTTACTCATCTACTAAAAACCAATATATGCAGCCATTGTGAAGCCTACAGTCAGTCACAACTCACACAAGCAATCTAGATTGAAATGTTGTAGTTCCTCCTTCCACTATTCCCCATTTTGCTTTTATCAGCAATCCATAGATCCCAGGACGGCGCATTGTTCCTCTTCATCATGGTACACACTGGATTGCAAGTGGTTAACTGAACCTGTTTGTTCCATGACTGGAATTAATGTCGGTCACTCTGGAACCCAACTGTGTCACTGGAGAGATACCCACTCCTTTAAACATGTTGATTAATGAGGGGTAGATCAGAATCTGAAACCAACAGATGAGTATTTTACAACATCGGGTGAGAATCCGAGAATAGCCGAATGAATGTTACAGCAATGAATCAGAGTCAGAGTAACATTCATTGGACTGTGACAGAAATGTCTGTGAATTTGAATATATCAGCTTTGGAATGTTAAAGCAGCCGACAGAGCATTATCCGTGGCTCTTTTCTGTCTATTTTCATTTTACGAAAGGGTGCCCGGCGTCATGGCGGTTCGAGTGCATACTGAAAGTTATTCAGGCTGGTTACTATCCATTCCTCGCCATCGTGGCTGTACCCAGTCAGTACTTCTACCGTTTATAAATGTTAAGCACGATGTTTGACTGCGTTATTTTATTGTCTTCGATTTTAGATACAGTGCATGCATTGGATTCAGTTTTCCTCACAATCTATGTTCACATGGTCAGTGATTCCAATCCTTTCCTGGTCAGTAGCTGAGGTGGCCGCTTTGTCCCAGAATTGACATGAAATTCACTATCCTCTCAATCATTAGTGCTGCTAACGACTCTCTCCATAATTTCAGCATTGCATTAAAACAATCTAAATGCTTCATCATGTTAAATCCTCTACAAAATGATCTGTTCATATTTTCTGCGTAAGACGAACATTCCAACATTCAGCAGTCTGCCCTTGTAACTGCACCACCCCTCATCCATGGAACCATTTGAGCAGAGATGTGCTCTCTGCAAATACGATGCATGTTAAGCTATCGTACCCAGTATTTGACACACATGTATTAAACATAGAAAATAGGTGCCGGTTAGGCCATTCGGTCCTTTGAGCCTGCACCACGATTCAGTATGATCATGGCTGATCATGCAAATTCAGTATCCCACTCCTGCTTTCTCTCCATACCCCTTGATTCCTTTATCCTCAAGGGCAACATCCAGATCCCACTTAAATGATTCCAATTAACTGGCCCCAACAGCTTTCCGTCGCAGAGAATTCCACAGGTTCACAATTCTCTGAGAGAGGATGTTGATCCTCATTCCAATCCTGAATGGCTTACCACGGATTCCTAGGCTGAGAACCCTAGTTCTGGAGATCCCCAACATCGGGAACATTCTTCCCGCATCTTCTCTGTCCAGTTCCATCTGGATTTTATGTTTCCATGATATCCCCTCTTTTTATTCTAATCTCCAGTGAGTACAAGCCCAGTCGATCCAGTCTTTCTTCATATGCCAGTCCTGCCATCCCGGGAATTAGTCTGGTGAACCTTGGCTGGACACCCACAATAGCAAGAGTGCCCTTCCTCAAACTAGGAGACCAGAACTGCACACGTTCATGCCTTCAAAACGAAAGGCAGCGCATTCACCCAACGTCAGGCACTCTGTCCCCCAGCTATCCATTCCATCGCTCTGTCTGAAAGCGATCTGGGGATCACACAATCTGATTCTAGGTGTCCCATTTGTCATCCAAATGAGCTTCCACCACGTAAGCTGGTTATCACCATTTCCGTCTATTTCCTGCTCTGTAAGCTCGCTCATCTTTACTTTCCCCTGTCTCAGCTCATTTGTTGTTTGAAACCACGGCAATAGATTTGTTACTTCTAGACTTGATATTCTAAATCTCTCGTGTCTTAACACCCACGTAATATCTTTCAAAATATCAGGCTTATACAAAATGTTAGTGCCTGTGTCGCAATCCGCCCACATTCCCTATCGCCTAAGCTGTTGCTGATATGCTGTGTTCCCTGGTCAAGTCACGGGGTCGGAGCATTTGGAAGCACAAAAGAGGCCCTTCAGTCCAATGTGTCTGCGCCGGCCTTCAGGAACATCTCAGGTCCTGTGACATAGCTTTGCAAATTATGCTGTTTAAAGTGTTCATCGAATCGTTTCATGAAAGTTGTGACAGTTCCAGCCTCGACAGTTTCATGCGGTGAGTTCCAGATTTCCACCGCCCTCTTCGTGATGTATGTTTTTCAAGATCCACTCTGAATGTTCTTTATTTAACGGCCTTCTCTTCGCTGTTTGTAAAATCATACATTTTCCTGGAATTTGCGATGTTACAGATTATACTTCCAACTTTCAGGTGTACATCGTTAATGTTTACTCCAAAGAGTAGGGGAGGCAGCGCTCATTCCTGAAGTAGATGACTGGTTATCGGCTTCCAGTCGTATAAACAGTGTCCGCCCATCACTCTCTGTTCAAGCCCAATGAGCCAATTTTGTATCTCGTAGTCAAATTGCCCTGGATCCCAGGTGTTTTTACCTTGCTGATCACAGTCGCCTGCGAGAACGTGTTCAAACTCTCACTGAAATACATCACCAGCACTGCCTTGCTAAATATACCGCGACTCGAAAAAATCAATCAAATTTGCACGACATGATCTCCATATGACAAAGTAATGCTCCAACATCTTCAGCATAAACTTCATCTGCTTATTTTGAAGTTACACCGGATGGCGTCAGGATTAGGTTCCTCGGGATAATTCGGGCGGGGCATAGTGGAGCTAATTTTGGCAAAGGTTCCAGTTTTAGGAGAACTCGTTAGTGGCAACTGAACAAAGCTGGAGCTGCAGTCTGTACTTGGTGGAAAGGAATGCGGAAGGTGCAGCGAAGGCGCCGGCAGTGACATTCAAACCAACACTCTGGAATCGGAGCTGGAGAGGAATGGAACTTGGAGGTGCCAAGTTAGGAGCCCTGGAGAGGCAGTGAGCTGCAGTTCTGGCAGTGGAGATGGCGTTAACTTTTCAGCAAATGTGTGAGTTCGGCTATTTTATTTGGTACTGGAGACTGTGTGGTCCAGGGAGAGATAGGTTAGGAACGCTTGGCGCATGGATATGGCATTTGGATTGAGGAAGATGTTATGCAGTAAGGAAGGACCCATATTAATGGATTGATTGTTTGCCGGGGATGACACGGGGAGCTCAATTGCTGGAACCGGGATGGGAAATGTAGGTGTTAGCAGGCGAGTTGGAGAAGGTAGAATACAGTAGTGTGATTTACAACAGCAGAAGTGAAAGGTGTGGACAAATAACATCAACTGAGGCAAAACAAATCAGATAAAAAGAACAAAACGATATTTCTTTAATTTGAACAACAACCTCAATGGGCATGTCTTCAACCTCACATAAAATTTGTGTGCAAGTTCAGATTCTTAGTAAAGGTTTATCCAGGGTTCAATCTGGTAAGGTGGTAGAACACGTCGAGCCATTTCCCAACGTGTCAGCCTCTGGACCAATATTCAGCATCTATGCCTAGGCCTGAGTGTGCAACCTGGGGTCAAACGTTGATGCGTCATCGCAGCCACGCTATTCTCCAGCTTCCTCTGAGCAGCCCTCAACCCCATCGCTAGGAAGCTCCCCGCTGGAGTGGAGTAAACCTACCGGACAGGCGTGAAATATTGACCCTGCGACGCCTCCAGGCCAGAGCGAAGGCCACCACAACATTTGTCATCGGGCGGCAGTACGCACACGTCGCCTATGTATGTGCACACTCAGAGACCGAACTACAAATCATTGTCGCCGTTTTCTCCAAGGCCTATGAGAGAATAGGCCTCAGACTAAACATCTGAAAAACAAAGCTTCTCTGCCAGCCCGCTCCGACCACGGTGATCCATTGTGAACCGCCAGATAATATGGGTAATTCTCCACACCTCGGGAGCCTCTTCTCATCGTGAGCAAATATCGATGATGAAATCCAGCTTCGACACCAGTGTGAAAGCACACTCTTCGGACGCCAGGGGAACAACGTCATCGAAGGCCAAGGCCTCAGATCCAACTCGCGTACCTGACATTGCCCATATGCCCGACAGAAGACGTCCTAAGCAATTGCTCTACTCCAAGCTTTGCAAAAGCAAACAATTGCTCCAAGTTCAGGGGGAACGCGACAAAGACACTCAGAAGGTCTCCCTAAATAAATGTAACATCCCATGGACACATGTAATCGCCGATATTACAACCCACAAGCCGGGGATGAAGCATCCACAAATGCGCCAATCACCACGAGTGTCACAGAGAGGTGCACACAGAGGCCATGCTTAAAAAGTGGAAGGAGAGAACTGAATCCAGAGCATTCCACCCACCCAACTCATTAAACACCAGCCGCCAAACCTGTGGTACAGTGTCTGGATCCAGCACTGGACTATTCCGCCACAGCAGAATCCTAGTCACTGGAGGCAAGCAAATCATCCTCGACTCTAAAGGACAGCCCAAAAAGAAGAAGGCAACGAAGCGGTTTGGAGATTAGCAACCTTCAAACCAGGGAAGGAAACAATGAGGTGAGGAATATGATGTGTATTTGGCAGCCATTTTCAACATCATCCCCTTTGCCGTGTAATGAGCCACGCTTTACCCGCATGACGGTAATTTCTGTTTGTTCCTTCAGGTCAAACTATTCCAATCCACCGCATGATCTTCACCCTTTGACATCACAATTGGTACTTCAGCAAACCGATCATTTTGCTTCCAGCCTGATTCATAAAAATCATGTTTTTTTCTCTTTCACAGAGTTAATGTAGTGGCAATGGTGATCCTGTCCCGGGGGAAATGTGGCCTTTGCAAATGTGTCACATACTACCTCATCGGCATGGCAGCGGCGGATCTATCGGTTGTTATATTCGATCTCATATTGAGACACATTCCAATCGTATTTCGGGACCAATTTGAGTTCGTGCTTCACATCCCCATGTGTAATATCCACTCCGCCCTGCTTTATGCAACCACTGACTGTTCTGTCTGGTTAACCGTTACTTTCACTTTCGATCGATATGTAGCCATTGGCTGCAAGGGGCTGAAACAAAAGTACTGCACTGAAAAAACGGCGGCTGTTGTTCTGGGAACAGTTACTTTTTTGAGCTGTTCAATTGATATTTACTGGTATTTCATTCTGGCAGGTCCGTATTGGAGGGGAAACCAACCCTGGTTTTGTCATGTACCCATCAAGGACATGCTTTCTGTGGTCTGGGGAACAATTGAGTTCCTTCATTACATTTTAACACCTGGGGTTCCATTTGTCCTGATTATGCTGCTTAATGTTTTCACCCTCAGACACTTTTTAGTGTCCAACAGAGACCGCAAGAGACTCCGAGCTCACAGCTGTGGAGAGAGTACCAGAGACCCAGAGGTGGCAAATCGAAGAAAACCAATGATTTTACTCTTTGTCATCTCGGCCAATTTCATTATCTTATGGTCTTTCATTATGCTTTTTTCAATAAGGACACGAATGTATTAATGCAGTGGAGAGATATAGAGGACTGTGGGAAGGGTGTTATTTGTACTGGATTGACCGGGGAAATCAGGAGATAGGTTCGTCGCTGGATAAAAGCAAATTACTGCGGATGCTGGAATATGAAACGAAAGAGAAAATGCTGGAAAATCTCAGCAGGCCTGGCAACATCTGCAGGGAGAGAAAAGAGCTAACGTTTTCGAGTTCGATGACGCTTTGACAAAGAGCGGACATATTGAGAAATATTGTCAGAAAGTTGCAGGGGTGGAGTCGAGACTGCAGAGCATTCTCTCTCCCTCTCGACCTCCAGCACCGTGAAGAACAAGGCCCGCAGCTACAAGGGAGGTGCACCACATGCAAATCCATCTCAGAAGCACATAACGGCCTAATTTGAAATGTCATTTCTATCAGTGCACTATTGCATTGTCAAAATCAGAGAACTCCCTTTGTAAAAGCTGTAGATGCAGCTACACCACATTGGCTGAAGTGTCTGAAGAGAGAGATTAACACATCGCCATGTAATGGGTATTTACAGATGGACAACAATTATTGGACAGCGGTGCAAAATAACAAAAATAAACAAATAAGCCTCACCATGTGTGATGTATTGATGCACCAGCTACAGTGGGGCAGCCGGCGATATGTCTGTTGCAGCATGGGGACGTGCATCTATGCCATCTGGAGTGGCAGAGTGGGAAGTGATTACCAGGTATCCTTGAGCAGGGTTTCTGATATCACAGCTATCGTGCAGGAGGCGTGTAAGACGATTCTGTAGGTGCACTGGGGTTGATATACCCAGTAAATCATGCAATAGAGTGCAATAAAGCAGGAAGAGTAGCGTCGGGGAAGTGGTCAGCAATGTTAGATGGATAACATTATCACGAACATTCAGGAGCGATGTAGTAAACCAGGAAAACTGTCTCAACAGCTGAAACAGCTACGCTGGGGAGGGATTATGATGTGCCTTAAACAACAAAACGGGGATAAAACGCAGGAAAAGCATGAAAGGAAGATGTCGACAATGGAAAGGTTGTGTGGAAGAACTATTACCAAATATATGGGCAGGGGAATACGATATGCTACCTGAATAGCGGGAATGACGGCACATCGAAGTAATTGGGAAGGAGGACATCATCCCAGAAAACTGTGGACCGTGATGATACACCAAATTATTTTGATGTCTGGGGTGATGTCCAAGGTGCACAGGGAAATGGGTCTACATACCACGTGCATCAGGATAAGCGTGTGGTGTATCAAGCACACCTGCAGGAAGGCGTGATGTAATAGAATATTGAAAATACAGCACAGAACAGGCCCATCGGCCCACGATGTTGTGCTGAACTTTTGTCCCAGGTTAAGAACAAATTAAACTACACCCCATCATTCTACCGTAATCCATGTACCTATCCAATAGCCGCTTGAAGGTCCCGAATGTTTCCGACTCAACTACTGCTACAGGCAGTGCATTCCATGCCCCCACTACACTCTGAGTAAAGAACCTGCCTCTGACATCCCCCCTATATCTTCCACATTTCACCTTAAATGTATACCCCCTTGTAAAGGTTTGGTCTACCCGGGGAATACGTCTCTGACTACCTACTCTATCTATTCCCCTGATCGTCTTATCAAGTCATCCCTCAACCTTCCCCGTTCTAATGAGAAAATGCCGAGCACCCTCAACCTTTCCTCGTAAGACCGACTCTCCATTCCAGGCAACAGCCTGGTAAATCTCCTTTGCACCTTTTTCCAAAGCTTCCACATCCTTCCGAAAATGAGGTGACCAGGATTGCACACAGTATTCCAAATGTGGCCTTACCAAGGTTTTGGACAGCTGCATCATCACGTCACGGCTCTTAAATTCAATCCCTCTGTTAATGAACGCAAGCACACCATAGGCCTTCTTCACAGCTCTATCCACTTGAGTGGCAACTTTCAAAGATCTATGAACATAGACCCCAAGATCTCTCTGCTACCCCACATTGCCAAGAACCCTACTGTTAACCCTGCATTCCGCATTCATATTTGCCAATCCAAAATGGACAACCTCACACTTTTCAGGGTTAAGCACCATCTGCCACTTCTCAGCCCAGCTCTGCATCCTATCTATGTCTCTTTGCAGCCGACAACAGTCCTCCTCACTAACCAAAGCCCCACAAATCTTCGTATCGTCTGCAAATATCCTGACCCACCCTTCACCTTCCTCATCCAAGTCATTAATGAAAATCACAAACAGCAGAGGACCCAGAACTGATCCCTGTTGTACGCCACTGGGAACTGGGCTCCAGGCTGAATATTTGCCATCGACCACCACTCTCTGACTTCTACCGGTGCGCCAGTTCGTTATCCAACTGGCCAAATTTCCCACTATCCCATGCCTCCTTACATTTTGCATAAGCCTACCATGGGAGCCTTATCAAATGCCTTACTAATATTCATGTACACTACATCCACTGCTTCACCTTCATCCACGTGCTTGGTCACCTCCTCAAAGAATTCAATAAGACTTGTGTGGCTAGACCTACCCCTCATAAATCCGTGCTGACTATCCCTAATCAAGCAGTGTCTTTCCAGATGCTCAGAAATCCTATCCCTCAGCACCGTTTCCATTACCTTGCCTGCTACGAAGTAAGAGTAACTGGCCTGTTATTCCCAGGTTTATCCCTATTCCCTCTTTTGAACAGGGGCAAGACATTCGCCACTCTCCAATCCTCTGGTACCACCCCTGCTCACAGTTGGGACGAACAGATCTTTGCCAACAGCTCTGCAATTTCATCTCTTGCTTCCCATAGAATCGCTGGATCTATCCCGTCAGGCCCAGGGACTTGTCTGTCCTCAGGTTTTTCAAAATGCCCAACACATCTTCCTTTATAGCAAGTTTCTCCTCGAGCTTACCAGTCTGTTTCACACTGTCCTCTCCAACAATATGGCCCCTCTCATTCGTAAATACTGACTAAATGTACTCGTTCAAGACCTCTCCAATCTCTTCAGACTCAATACACAATCTCCCGCTACTGTCCTTGATCGGACCTACCCTCGCTCTAGTCATATTCCTCACATATGTGTAAAAGGCCTTGGGTTGTTCCTTGATCCGACTCGCCAAAGATTGTTAATGTCCTCTCGTAGCTCTCCATATCCCTTTATTCACTTCCCTCCTGGCTATCTTGTATCTCTCCAGCGCCCTGTCTGAATCTTGTTCCCTCAGCCTTACATAAGTCTGCTTCTTCCTCCTAACAAGGTATTCAACCTCTCTTGTCAACTATGGTTCCCTCAGTCGACCATCTCTTCATTGCCTGACAGGTACATACATATCAAGGACACGTAGTATTTGTTCCTTGAACAAGTTCCACATTTCATTCGTGTCTTTCCCTGACAGTCTATGTTCGCAACTTATGCACTTCTGTTCTTGTCTGACAGCATTGTATTTACCCATCCCTCAATTGTTAACGTTGCCCTGTTGCACGCACCTATCCCTCTCCATTACGAAAGTGAAAGTCACAGAATTGTGGTCACTATCTCCAAATGCTCCCCCACTAACAAATCTATCGCTTTCCCTAGTTTATTACCAAGTACCAAATCCAACATGGCCTCCCCTCTGGTCGGACAATCTACATACTTCGTTAGAAAATATTCCTGGACACTCTGCACAAGCACCACCCCATTCAAACTAATTGATCTAAAGAGTTTCCACTCAATAATTGGGAAGTTGAAGTCACCCATGACTACTAGCCTGTGACTGCTGCACCTTTCCAAAATCTGTTTCCCAATCTGTTCATCCACATCTCTGCTGCTATTGGGGGCCTATAGACAACTCCCAACAGGGTTACTGCTACTTTCCTATTTCTGACATCAACCCATACTACCTCAGTTGGCAGATCCTCCTCAAACTACCTTTCTGAAGCTGTTATACTATCTCTAATTAACAATGCCACCCCCACCTCTTTTACCACCCTCCCTAATTTTATTGAAACATCTATAACGAGGAACCTCCAAAAATCATTTATGTCCCTTTTCTATCCAGGTCTCCGTGATAGAACATAGAACATTACAGCGCAGTACAGGCCCTTCGGCCCTCGATGTTGCGCAGACAAGTGAAACCACTCTAAAGCCCATCTACACTATTCCCTTATCGTCCATATGTCTATACAATGATCATTTGAATGCCCTTAGCGTTGGCGAGTCCTTTACTGTTGCAGGCAGGCCATTCCACGCTCTTACTACTCATGAGTAAAGAACCTCCCTCTCACATCTGTCCTATATCTATCTCCCCTCAATTTAAAGCTATGTCCCCTCGTTCTAGACATCACCATCCGAGGAAAAGGCTCTCACTGTCCACCCTATCCAATCCTCTGATCATCTTGTATGCCTCAATTAAGTCAACTCTTAACCTTCTTCTCTCTAACGAAAACAGCCTCAAGTCCCTCACCCTTTCCTCAGAAGATCTTCCCTCCATACCAGGCAACATTCTGGTAAATCTCCTCTGCACCCTTTCCAATCCTTCCACATCCTTCCTATAATGCGGCGACCAGAATTGCACGCAATACTCCAAATTCGGCCGCACCAGAGTTTTGTACAGCTGCAACATGACCTCATGGCTCCGAAATTCAATCCCTCTACCAATAAGAGCTAACACACCGTACGCCTTCTTAACAACCCTATCAACCTGGCTGGCAACTTTCAAGGATCTATGTGATGGCCACCACATCGTCGTCCCAATTACCGATCCATGCCTTATGTTCACCCACCTTATTCCTGATGCTTCTTGCGTTGAAGTATAAACACTTCAACCCATTTCCGTGCCTGCAACTATTCTCCTTTGTCATTGATACCTTCCCCACTGCCTCACTACACGCTTTGACATCCTGAACATCGGCTAACTTAGTTGCTTGACTACAAATCCGGTTCCCAATCATCTTTGTGACCTCCTCGAAAAACTCTATCAAGTTAAACTGCCAAATTAGTTTAAACATTCCCGAAGAGTACTCGTAAACCTCCGTCCCAGGATATTGGTGACCCTCTGGTTCAGATGCAACCCGTCCTGCTTGTACAGGTCCCACCTTCCCCAGAATGCGCTCCAATTATCCAAATACTTGAAGCCCTCCCTCCTATACATTCCTGCAGCCATGTGTTCAAATGCACTCTCTCCCTATTCCTAGCCTCGCTATCACGTGGCACCGGCAACAAACCAGAGATGCCAACTCTGTCTGTCCTGGCTTTTAACTTCCAACCTACCTCCCTAAACTCGTTTATTACTTCCACATCCCTTTTCCTACCTACGTCGTCGGTACCAGTGCGCACCACGACTTCTGGCTGTTCACCCTCCCCCTTAAGGATCCTGAAGACACAATCCGAGACGTCATGGACCCTGGCACCCTGGAGGCAACAAACCATCCGAGAGCCTCTCCCGTGCCCACTAGGTGTACCAGGTTCACTGCGAATTGAGATGATTAGCCCGGTCCAGTAGGATGTTCTGCCAGGTATCCTGAATGAATTGTGTGATATACAAGGTCCAATGAGGAATGTCATCATATATCCGACGCAGTGGAGGAATCGGGTGAAATGCCAAATACACTGCAGAATGGGTGAACATAGCAGGTGGACGAGTGAAATGATTGACATAAATTGTACGCGAGAACATGGTGATTCAACACAGAACATAGCACGTAGACATAGAACATTGAACATACAATGCAGAAGGAGGCCATTTAGCCATTCGAGTCTGTACCGACCCACTTAAACCCTCAGTTCCACCCTATTCCCGTAAACCAATAATACCCCCACATTTTTGGACACTAAGGACAATTTAGCATGACCAATCCACCCAATCTGCACGTATTTGGACTGCGGAAGGAAATCGGATCACCTGGGAAACCCATGCAGACACGGGGAGAACGTGCAGGCTCCGCACAGACATTGAGCTAAACCGGGAATCAAACCGGGGCCCTGGCGCTTTGAAGCCACAGTGCTATCCACTGTGCTAACGTGTTGCCCTCACAATGTATATTGGTGATGCGATGATATACTAGTTAAACAGGGGAATGGGGTTGCATCATAGGTAAATTGGATGATACACAAGGTCCATCTGGATAATGTAACGTAATTGAAGTTAATCCCAGGGAACATTTGTGATATTTCTGAAAGCCATGTCTTACTAGGTTGAAATTGCCTGCACTGAAGGTTCAGTGTGTTCTACCTGATTGTCACGCAGTTGTCTGAAGTATCAGGTAACCAAGGGGATAGATAGAAACACCAGGTTGATACACATGCATATTGACCCGGAAGGCATCATGGGAAAAAGTTCACTGACGAACCTTAAAGAAGCTAACAAGAAAACTGAAGCTCTGTGTACAATGGATTATCATGAGAACCAGGGCCAATAACATCGCGAGTAACACCCTTGTTTGGAACAGGGAGGACAGGCTCGAAAGACGTCTGAAATAGGGATGGATTGTTTGTTAAACGGTATAAAATATAGTACAGCGAGATTTATCCAGCGATAACCCGGGATCACCACAGTGGTTAGAACTGCTGCTTCACTGCGCCAGGGTCCCAGTTCTATTCCTGACTTGAGTCACTGTCTGTGCGGGGTCTGCATGTTCTCCCTGTGTCTGCGTGGATTTCCTCCGCGTGCTACGGTTTCCTCCCACAAGTCCCGAAAGAAGTGCCTGTGAGGCAATTTGGACATTCTGAATGCTCCCTCAGTGTACTCGAACAGGCGCCATATTTGGCGACTGGGCGATTTTCACAGTAACTTCTTTGCAGCCCACTTGGGCCAATATTTTTTTTTTAAATTATAGCGCCCAATTATTTTTTTCCATTTAAGGGGCAAATTAGTGTGGCCAATCCACCTAACCTCACATTTTTGGGTTGTGGGCGTGAAACCCACGCAGACACGGGGAAAATGTGCAAACTCAACACAGACAGTCACCATGAGCCGGGAACGAACCTGTGTCTTCAGCGCCTTAGGCAGCAAACTTGTGGCAATAATAAAGATTATTATTATTTGGCCTGACTTTCAAAGCTCATCAGCTCGTGGCCTTCTGAGTGAACGTAGCCAAGCTCTCTCAAATGGGAAGTGTCAGTCTTGAAAGTTATGTTGCTGTTTAAATAAACACATCGTGGTAGTCTTGTTGAAGTCTTAGAGAAATAATAAAAGCTGCATGTAAAAGGAAACCAACCTGACTGTGAGTATTCAATTCCGTTAGGATTCCTCAGTTGCTGCAAGCAGAGGCACAGCAAGGTACCCCGGCACCTGGAGTGATATACTTTGTAAGAGAAGCATTGCATGAATCCGATGACTGGTGAGCCTGTTACACCAGACAGCTGAATGGTGGAGTATGAATTAGCTGGTACCCATAAGGAGGAGACCACTTCCAGATGCACCATTTGGACTTGTAGGCATGTACACCCGAGGAGCGGAAAATTACGAATTTCAACGTCAGACGGTTTCCGATATCATGTAGCCAGGGGTGCTCGCGGCTGATATAACAGCTTCATGAGCGAGGTGAAAAATGCTTCAGTTGCAGAGAAAGATGGTGCAATGCTATCAGGGAAAGGCAACAAAAGGGGGCCAAGGTAACATTCTGGACCCTTCAGCTTGAAGCACAGGCGGTGGATATAGTAACTTGGGAAATCATAGAATCACAGAATCATATAATTTACAGTGCAGGAGGAGGCCATTCGGCGAATCGAGTCTGCAAATGAGAGTCCCTTGGAAAGAGAACCACCTTAAGCTGGGGTCGAGCGACGTGTACTACAGGAACGGGGCATCTGGTCTGAGGAAGAATCAAGTATTTTCGGAAGTGTGTGGCTGGCACCGAGAATCGCCAGAAGAGATAAAATCTGAGGATGAGAAAGTGGAAGTTATTGAAACTGTGTGCTTGCAGTAAGTGGGGAGAGATGAAGGGTGATGGAAGGAGTTGTGGTATTGAGTGAGCTTGACGTACACAGTTGTGGATAGTCCGTGCTGTGAAATGGAGATCGCTCTATCGGTGAATGCAAAGGACATGTCAGAGGCGACACAAACGCAGGAAAATGATGGTATAATTAAAAACAAAGCAAATATAACCTTTAGGAAATGGCGCCGGTGACTTCATCAATTTTCCAAGGAATCGAAGAAGGATTGGAAAACAGAATGGAGCTGGATTCTGCGTTACCCAGGCGCGTGATTCTCCGTGGAGCGTCAATCCCTGGCACCAGAATTCTATATCCCTCAGCTTGTTGATGTGATCTGTCATGTATACGTGCAGAAAATGAAAGAGGGTAGCCAGGGAAAGGGTTGGCCCATCGACCGACAGGCGACGGAATCTATGTGTGGAGCCAGAGGAGATGGGCAAGGTACTAAATGACTACTTTGCATCAGAATTCACCAAAGAGAAGGAATTGGTGGATGTTGAGTCTGGGGAAGGGTGTGTAGATAGCCTGGGTCACATTGAGATCCAAAAAGATGAGATATTCGGCGTCTGGAAAAATATTAAGGTAGATAGGTCCCCAGGGCCTGATGGGATCTACCCCAGAATACTGAAGGAGGCTGGAAAGGAAATTGCTGAGGCCTTGGCAGAAATCTTGGGATCCTCACTGTCTTCACGTGATGTCCCGGAGGACTGGCGAATAGCTAATGTTGTTCCTTTGTTTAAGAAGGGTAGCATGGATAATACAGGGAACTACAGTGAGCCTTACGTCAGTGGTAGGGAAATTACAGGAGATAATTCTTCGAGACAGGATCTACTCCCATTTGGAAGCAAGTGGACGTATTAGCGAGAGGCAGCATGGTTTTGTGAAGGGGAGGTCGTGTCTCACTAACTTGATAGAGTTTTTCGAGGAGGTCACAAAGATGATTGATGTTGGTAGGACAGTGGATCTTTTCTCTATGGACTTCAGTAAGGCCTTTGACAAGGTCCCTCATGGCAGACTAGTACAAAAGGTGAAGTCACACGGGATCAGGGGTGAGCTGGCAAGATGGATACAGAACTGGCTAGGTCATAGAAGGCAGAGAGTAGCAATGGAAGAGTGCTTTTCTGATTGGAGGGCTGTGACGAGTGATGTTCCGCAGGGATCAGTGCTGGGAACTTTGCGTTAGTAGTAAATATAAATGATTTGGTGAAAATGTAACTGGTCTGATTAGTAAGTTTGCAGACGACATAAAGGTTGGTGGAATTGCAGATAGCGATGAGGAACTGTCAGAGGATACAGCAGGATTTAGATCGTTTGGAGACTTGGGCAGAAACATGGCAGGTGGAGTTTAATCCGCACAGTTGTGAGGTAATGCATTTTGGAACGACAGATGCAGGTAGGGAATATACCGCGAATGGTAGAACAATCAAGAGTATTGACAGTCAGAGAGATCTAGGTGTACAGGTCCACAGGACACTGAAAGGGGCAACATAGGTGGAGAGGGTAGTCAAGAAGTCATACGGCATGCCTGCGTTCATTGGCCGGGGCATTGAGTATAAAAATTGGCAAGTCATGTTGCAGCTGTATAGATGCTTAGTTAAGCCACACTTGGAGTATAGTGTTAAATTCATCTATGTAAATTGTGAACACTTGTGGGCCCAACACTGCTCCCTGAGGGACACCACGAGCTACTGATTGCCAACCAGAGAAACACCCAATAATCCCCACTCTTTGCTTTCTATTAATTAACCAATCCTCTATCCATGCTACTACTTTCCCCTTAATGCCATGCATCTTTATCTTATGCAACAACCTTTTGTGTGGCACCTTGTCAAAGGTTTTCTGGAAATCCAGATATACCACATGCATTGGCTCCCCGTTATCTACCGCACTGTTAATGTCCTCAAAATATTCCACTAAATTAGTTAGGCACGACCTGCCCTTTATGAACACATGCTGCGTCTGTCCAATGGGACAATTTCCATCCAAATGCCTCGCTATTTCTTCCTTGATGATAGATTCCAGCATCTTCCCTACTACCGAAGTTACGCTCACTGGCCGCTAATTAACCGCTTCCTGCCTACCCCCTTTTTTAAACAGTGGTGTCACGTTTGCTAATTTCCAATCCGCCGTGACCACCCCAGAGTCTAGTGCATTTTGGTAAATTATCACTAGTGCATTTGCAATTTCCCTAGCCATCTCTTTTAGCACTCTGGGATGCATTCCATCAGGTCCAGGAGACTTGTCTACCTTTAGCCCCATTAGCTTGCCCATCACTACCTCCTTGGTGATAACAATCCACTCAAGGTCCTCACCTGTCATAGCCTCATTTCCACCAGTCACTGGCATGTTATTTGTGTCTTCCACTGTGAAGACCGTCCCAAAAAACCTGTTCAGTTCCTCAGCCATTTCCTCATCTCCCATTATTAAATCTCCCTTCTCATCATCTAAAGGACCAATATTTACCTTAGCCACTCTTTTTTGTTTTATGTAGGGTAAGGCAGTGGGGTTTGTTAAAGTTGTAAAGGAAAGCCCAAGGGAAGCCAATGAGGTGCAAACGATTGAACAGCCTGTTCAAGAGGTAATTGATAAGAAGGTGCCAGATGTCTTTAAAGAATTTACTTGTGTGGGTAACGTTTACTCATCTGTATCAGGAGGAGCAGGTGGAGAATGAAGCGGGTATTTTTAGTTCAGGAAAATTGGCGGAGTTACAACAGAAAGATATAGAAATAAAACGGATGTATCAGAAAGCATACACGGAAGAGGAATCTGAGTGTATACCAGAGTGTTATTACCGTAAAAGTAATGGTTGATGAGAAAATGGAGACCTTTACACATGCCTGCCGATGAAAAGTGGGCACAAGTTCATCAAGCAGTATTGCCGATAGGGTACAGAAAGGAGTTGTTGCGTGTAGCACATGAGGGGCATGTGAGAGGTCATTTGGAAATAAGAAAAAGTTAAGCTAAAATCCAGAAACATTTTGATTGGCGTGGACTACATAAAGATGTAGGTACATTTTGTCAATCATGTCACACATGTTAAGTGATAGGGAAACCTCAAGCTGTGATAAAACCAGCGCCCTTAACACCATTCCAGTATTTGAGGAACCTTTTACAACGGTCCTAATTGATTGCGTAGGACCACTTCCTAAAACGAAAAGTGGGAATCAATATCTTTTGACTATAATGAATGTTTCTGCTAGGTTTCCAGAGGCCATTCCAGTACGTAATATTACAGCTAAAAGATTGTGGAGGACTTACTTAAATTCTTTACTAGATATGAACTACCCACAGAAATACAATCGGATCAAGGATCAAATTTTACCTCAGGGTTATTCAAAGAAGTTCTGGATAGCTTTGGAATAAAGCAATTTAAATCAACTGCGCACCATCCAGAATCGCAGGGAGCGTTAGAGAGGGGGCATCAGACATGAAAGACAATGTTGACGGCTTATTGTCAAGATTATCCAGAGGATTGGAATAAAGGAATTCCATTCGTGCTGCTTGCAATTAGGAATGCACCTAATGAGTCAACTGACAATATTGAATTGTTTACCTGTCAGTCTGGCCTCAATAAAACTCGAGATGGATTTGTAGGCATAGTGTTATTTATTTTTAACCAACTTGCAAGTCTGACTCGCTTCACAGAGGCGCAGAACACATAAACTGTCTCCTGGAGCTACGGAACCGAGTGCTATATAAGACAAAGGAATCTCTACAAATACATTCAAATGGCATCAAGGTTCACATACAGATTCCCATAGGCCATCCTACACACACCCTGAGCTGGCCATATATCCTGATTGGCTCACTTTTCATTCCTTAACCCTGGGCCTCTTGTTACCCAGCATCATTTTCCCATCCTCCACCAGACACGCGTCCCCACTTCCTTGCCATGCTTCCCCACTTCCTTGCCATGCTTTCTGAAATCCTTTGTCTGTAAACTCACTACTATTAGACTGATCACATCCACATTAGTGTATCTAATATTTGAACTAACTATTTGATATCACATTCGATTTTTCAATTCATCATTCGCTCCTTTTATCATTTCATGATAACCTATCTGTCCAACCCGTAGCTGTGGCCCCTCATCTAAGAAGATTCGTCGCTGCATTTCCAATTCCTGTTGTAGCACCCCGTCATCCGCAGTACGCTCGTGGATCCGAACAGCCAAGACTCTACGGTCGTCTATTCGTTCCAGTGCACCCATCATTTTACCCATCACGCATTTAAGGATGGCCAGGCCCACAAAGATGCAGCCGAGTGCACCTGCTAAATACATGGCCATATTTATCAACCAGTCCTTACAACCTCCAAATCCCCAGTTACTCCAAGAGCCAGGATCCTGCATTCCGTCCTGCTGATCCCGTATGCGATCCATACATTTAGTGATGTTAGCGGTTAGGTCTTGAACTCCCATGATACACTTGCCCTGCAATAAGGCGCATACCCTACCCTCACGGGCCAGATGATAGTCAAGAGCCTACTGGATCTGCAGTGCAAACAACCGCAGCTGAGACAATTCCTTAGTTATTGCCCCAAGGGCTAGCAAGGTTTCGTTTCCCAGGATGGTAAGGCAACAAATAAAATGATTCCTCTCGCTAACCGCAAAGGAACCCCCCACACCTCCAAGTGTCAATACTCTCAGAATTCACCACCCGGCTGTGTGGCCCCGGTTGGGTGCTAGAACCTGAAGTTGTTTCCAGTTCACGCAGAATTCAGCTGAGACTGCCCGGCATGCTAACTGATTATGCAGCATCCACGCTGAGGGGCAGGGGACTGTGGTAGGGACTGTAGTCCCGATAGCAATTTGGTGGGGAAATGGGGGTAACAAAACATTGGTCGCTGTGCCATTAAAAAAGTAGTATCCTTGCTCCGTGTGCAGGCTAGCATCACAATCAGTATATCGGTTGCGTAAGGATCCCCCAGTAGCCCAGTTTATCCAACGTTGAAATGCCCATTCGGGCCGCCTAGCAATGCGGAAAGCCCGAGTCCCAACAGTGATATGAGAGACATTCGCCCAGCCGCAAAGGAGCTGGAGGACGGTGTTCACTTGAACGCAGGTGGTGTTGTAACAGACGCAGTGGCCAGACGCCTGAGTGATATGACACCTCCTGTCCGTACAGGTGGGGAACAGACATGTTATATTCGTTTCCACCTCTACCAGCAAACAGCCGTATCCTTCACTGCTGAAACAATTCTCATACGACCGGGAGTCCCTATTGGGAGTGACGTGGCTAGGTATGTACGCCCGTTGCAGGTTGCAGCCTATCATACTGTGAGTGGGAATTATCCCGAGGAAGGGGAAGGCAAATAGCCGGTGGTGCTGAACACGGATCGTAAGGAAGAGTGACTTGCTCGGGCGGTGGCTCGGAATGCTGACAATGAACCACCGTTTGGGGAGTGCCCCAAAGCGGTGAAACAGAAAATAACGTCGACACCGCTGCGGGGTTCGGGTAGCAGACAACCCGTCCGTGGCCATACAAGCGGTGGTAAATCTGGTAGAGGAGATTCATACTACCCGGGTTTACCTCAGTCTGGGCCCTAAATGAATTATCTCCTGATAACCTACGTTCTAGTTGTGCTCCCCTCCTTACACGCCCCGTCCTCTCTCTAGTCCCCCTGTCTCTCTCACAACTCCTTCCTACCCTCTCCTCACGGTCTAACTTTACCTTTGTGGCACCAATCGTAACACATCCAAAATCGAACTTAAATGTACTCCAAAAACAAGGTAATGTCCATGCAATGTTCCCTTCCCATCGCCGGGACCGGTGCAATTGCTTCATGAGTCCTGCATTGTCCGTTAATCGGATGACCTTCCACGGATCGATACCCTGCCCTCTTACATGGGGGCAGCGAAGAACGTCACCTCGGCATAAGTGAAATGTCCTTGTAGTTTGGTTGGGGTAACAGATGGAGATGATATTTCCCTTTTCCATTTCTGCCGCCGATGTTACTCCAAGCGAGGCGAGGCCGAAGAGGCGGTGCGTAGCCACCCCATCATGCTCCACACCAGAAAAATAGCGCTGGGGAAGGACGGCAGGTTAGTAACCGGCCTTTTTACAGTAGTGGAGATGGACCCAATATACAGTGGTGGAGGTGGGCCCAAGCACTCCGCCCCTCCACTTTAACTGCAGTGGGAGTGGTCAGAGGAACTTGGAAGGGCCCCTCCATCGCGGCTCCGACCCCTTCCTAGTCCAATTTTTGACCATGACATAACTACAGGGCTGGACTGAAAGTGAGCTAGGTAATGGGGGCGGTGGCTCGTGAGCCGCGCTGACCTTGCCGTGGAGCTTCTTGAGGACCTTAGTGAGGGCTAGAACATAGGTGGTCATTTCTTCAGTCATATGGTGAAACTGAACCAGTCTGGGAACATGCAGGCTCCAGGGAGTTCTAACAGGCCTGCCACAAAGAATCTCAGCAGGAGAGAGCCGGGCCGGTCACGCAGGTGTAATGCGCAGCTGGAAGAGGGCAACGGGGAGCAACTTAAGCCATGTCAGTCCCGTGTCTGCTCTTAATTTAGCCAATTTAGTTTTGGGGGTCTGATTGTGTCTCTCAAACAACCCGGCCGCCTGCGGTCTGTAAGAACAGTGTAACTGCTGGCGTATGCCCAACTGCGAGGAAAACTCCTTGTTAATCTGTCCAGTGAAATGAGGCCCGTTATCAGAACTTAACTGAGCTGGCATACCGTACCGGGGAATGATTTCCCGCATCAAAACTTTAACCACAGTAGCAGCTTTATTATCGGTAGTCGGATACCCCTCGACCCATCTGCTGAACACATCCACAATGACCAAAACGTATTTATCACATTGACACCTTTCCAACTCACTGTAGTCCATTTGGAGCGTCTCAAAGGGACCACCTGGCAACAGGGTTTGCCCCATACCACAAGGGATACCTTTGCCAGTGTTCTATTGCTAACAAATCAAAAACCGATTACTGATACTCTGGGCCAACAACTGCATTTTAGGGTGCCACCAAGTGTCCAGCAACGAATTACTAGTCCCCCGATCCCCACAATGAGTTGCAAAATGTACACATTCGATGACCCATCAAGCCAGTGCATCAGACATACAAGTCTGATGTGCAGGCGTGGTCCATAAAGAGCAAAATAATCATATATACAACCTAACCGTTTCCACATTTGTTTATCACTCTCAAGAGCGTCCTCCTGTAACCTTATGACGTCCTGGATGGTTGGCATTGGCTTGTCAGAAGCAGACCTATTTATAGCAGATCGTTTAGTCTGATTTAACATTTTAGGCACCATCACTTGCTGAATTTGCGCGGCTCTCCGCGCTGCACAATCTGCTTGTTCATTACCAACGTCAACTGGGGTCTTGCCGTTTGTGTGGGCAGCGCATTTAATGACGGAAATCTGCATGGGCATGAGGAGGGCCTGCAGTAGGTCATTAACTAAACCCCGGTGGGGCATTTACGTGCCGGCCGAGGTAAAGAATCCCCTATTCTTCCAGTGCTGTCCGAAGTCATGAACTATCTCGAAAGCGTATCGGGAGTCAGTGTAAATATTTACCCGGCGATCTACCCCAAGTATACATGCACGGGTAAGGGCAAAAAGTTCGGCTTGTTGGGCTGAATAGTGTCTGAAAAGCGGCCGCTTCTAGGATCAGACCATCCTGATCTACGAGTGCGTAGCCGGACAGTCTCCGGCCAGTGGGGCTTACTAATGCACTGCCATCAACAGACATAATCATGTCAGGTTGTTCTAACGGAATATCACTCAGATCGTCCCTTATTGTGGTAGTTTCCTGAATCAAGGCTAAACAGTCGTGACCAGGTGCGTCTTCATGGACAGGGGGACCGCTGAGAAAACAGGCTGGATTGATAGTGCTACTGTATTTAAATGTCAGACGTGGATTGTTCGAAAGGTATATCTCATACCTATTCTGACGAGCTGCAGTAAGATGCTGAGTCTGCAGTTGCCCCAATAGTGCGATGACCGATTGGGAGCTGTACACCGTAATATCCTGTTGGAGAGTGATATTGGCAGCAGCCTGCAAACTATTGTATATCGCTGCCAAGATCTGGGTGCAAACAGGGTGGCCCAACGCCACTGGGTCGAGTTTGGAAGAGTAATATGCTACGGGCCGGTGCTTGTCCCCATGTTGCTGGGTGAGTACCGCTGTTGAACATCCTTCCAGAACTGTACAGTAGATCTGGAACGGTCGGTCGTACAAGGGCCTCCGGAGGCCGGTGCTTGTAACAAGGCCTGCTTCCGGCAATGGAAGGCTTCGAGTGCCTCGGTGGTGAGAGTAAAATTCGCCCCTTCACTAGTGTAAGGCGGCAGCAACTTTGTATAGACAGCGATGTTTGGTATCCACTGCCGACAATAATTCACCATAACCAGCCAATGACGGACCTCCTTTGCTGTGGTAGGGGCGGGGAATTGGCATATCGGTTCAATCCTACTGGGTTCGAGGCTTCTCTCTGTGGCTGTAAGCAAAACTCCTAAGAACTTAACATTTCTCTGAGCCACCAAGACCTTTGATTGTGAGACAACATAACCCAACGAGGATAGGTGGTTTAATAATTGGATCACAACATCCCTATTACTGGGCTCTTCAGGACTTGCTACCAATATGTCATCTACATACTGCACTAGAGTGGAACCATGTTCCAATGTCAAGGCCTGGAGTTGGGTCTGCAGACATCTGGGGACGAGCGTAGGTGAGTTGACGAACCCCTGTGGCAGTCGGGTCCAGGTATACTGCTGTCCATTTTAAGTGAAGGCAAACAAATATTGGCTTTCAGATGCGAGAGGGAGGGCAAAGAAGGCGTGCTGAAGGTCAATTATGGCGATGACCCGGGCTCGAGCTGGAATTTGAGCCAGTATGTGGGCAGGATTAGGGACGAGAGCATGTAACGGCTGTGCGATGGCATTGATTGAACGTAAATCCTGTACTAATCGGTACTGGTCTGCTTTGGCTGGTTTAGGCACAGAAAGTATGGGGGTGTTACATTCTGATTGGCAAGGGACCAAAACACCCTGTTGCAACAGCTCTCGGATAAATTTGTCTATAGACGGGGCAGCTTCGGGTTTCAGGGGGTATTGCCGAATGGAAGGCAGCTTTACATGGTCTTTTATCGTTACCTTAATAGGTGAAACATTTGTCTTTCCCACTTGTGATGGGTATTCCGCCCTGACCTGTGGATTGACATATCCCAGACCATCACGTCCCGTGATGCTGCAGTCGAGTGTTAATCGTTTCAGGGACCTCAAAATATTTTATGGAAGTGCCGTCTGGCGTGACTTGAAGTGCGTACTCTGTTGGATCTGAATGATCCACTGCCCTCCTTACCATAGGCCCCAGATCCTTGGCATGGTACTGTTCGTGGACCTGACGTGTAATATGAGGGCCTACAGAAGCTGACTGTGGCCATAAATGTGGAGGTATTGTAAAAAAATCGGCTGTACCTTCTTTTCCCGTGACTGTGGCTGTAACCTTGGCTGGCCATTCGGTCCCAATTAACGGCCGCTATTTGTCCTCCAACTCTCTGTTTTGTCCGGTTCTCTCATAGGCCAGGGTAACGTGTTACAGTGAATGTTCAATGTCTAACGTCCACCACTGGTGGGTGATAGAAATATACCACTGTTGTCTTATCCTCCATGATTGAACCGTTACCCCTTCGTTTCCGCACTCTAGCTGCAGCTGGAAGATACACAGTAAATCTCGGGCCAACAAGTTACAGTCCAATCCAGTAGACACCACAAACTGATGATCCGCACTTATTCTCGTAAGTGACTGTCACAGGTTCAGAAATAGGATACTCACACATCTGTCCTTGGAACCCCGACAAATGCTGCGTGTGGTCGGACAGTGGTAGTCGAAGTTCTGATTGCACCGAAGACATGGCTGCTCCAGTGTCGATTACAAATGAGTGATGTTGATCTCCTATCTGCAGTGAAATAATAGGTTCCCTGTCCGAATTGAGAGTCCTTATGACTAAATTAGCTATTCAATCTGTGTTGGGAAAGGGTTTGCCTGGGAGAAGTCAGTGCATCTCGGCTGTCCTACCCTTGGTGGATACGCCCTCCTTTAGGTCGGGTTGTCTCCTTCTCCTGCCCATCTTTTAAAGGGGCATTCCTGTTACCAGTGATCTGCACGGCCGCAATTAAACGTGCATTGTTCCCTCTATAGCTGCCCCGTCCTCTTTTCCCAGTAGACCAATGGCCATTCAGAGGGGGCGGCAGTTGTGAAGCTGTTCGCGCATACGGTGGGCCATAAAGAGGAGCTGAGGGTCCATTTGGGTGGGTTTGATATCCTCCCCTTAGCTGATCCACCTACCCAAGGTCACAATATTGGGGTTCCAGCTAGTAAGCCACCGTTTCTGCCGCTGGTTGGGGTCTCAGATCATCCTTTTTCATTATATAATCAGTCTTAATCTTTGTAACTGAGCCTCCTTCCAGGCCTACACCCGCCTTCCAATAAAATCTGAATTCCCTGGCCATCTGAGAAGGGTCATTCTCTGTCCAATTCATGTTACGACATTTCACGGCAGTAGCCACGGAAGGTGGGAGGCAATGCATTAACATAGCACAATATTGAGGGGAATTCTGACCATTTTGATATGGCAAGTCACCTGACTGCCCACAGTAGATTTCATTAAAACGTTCCAGAAATTCCTCTGGCTCTTCAGTCTTTTTAGGTTTGACAGCAGAAATGTTTATGGGCTTTTGAAATGTGACATTCAACGCATTCAGAATTTGTGCCCATCTATCATCGTCCAAAGCATGGCCTTGCTGAAGTGCGGCGTGGCTAGCAGAATTCAAGTGATTGAGATGATTGCGGTGCTCTGTTGGGGTTAAAACCAGCTGGACTAGGGCCCAGAGGTCCCTTGAATCAGCTTGATAAACTGAGATGGTAGTTCTCAGATAATCCACGAAATCAGCAGGAGATTTCCTCCTGTCTGGGATTGCAGCAAGAATAGCCATCATCTCACTGGGTCTCCATGGGAAATAAACGTTTATCGTGGGCTGGGCGGCCGCCGTTACAGCGGCAGGTTTTAGTATTTTCCGAATCGGCAACTATCTCAAAGTCTCACTAGGGGGCGCTCTAGCCGATTCCTCTGGCTCTTCAAAGACTTCGACGTCCTTCCCTGCCACTAGGGAGAGCTCCAGCTCCTCAGAACCATTCCCACCCTCTTTGGTTGTTCTCATACTTTTCTGTCCTTCCATATCGGTCTGAAGGGATCCAGGTGGTATGCGTGATTGTTTCTGGATAGGATCAGGCCCCTCTCTCACTGTCCGAGATCGGTTCCTAAAGCTAATTGGGCTTGTTGAACAGAGCTCCCCTTGTCTAACAGACAGTGAAGATGCTGTAATCGGACCCAAGCTATCAACCGAAGGGGCTGTAGAGGCTGGCATGATTTGAATCTGGGGAGCAGTGACTGGATATATATGATGATACCCTGGTGGTTCCGGAAATAGTGCAGACAATGCTACGGTGCACTCGGGACTCTAGCCGACATGGTCCAATTTTCGAAGTCCTCATCTGCTTCTGTCATTGCAAGACCAGCCATTGAACTACGTAGCCCATTTTTTTTTCGAGTCCACCCTCTCTTCACTTGCGCGTTTTTTGAATGCATACTCCTTTTTCAAGATCTCCAGAGTTTTCTGGTTCCCCTATTTTATAGGGGAATTCCCAGTATAACGGCATTTTCTTCCCAACTGGATAACATGATCTTATCTCTTTCCTCTTGACAATATTGTCTCCATAATCCAATTAATTATTTTGCTTTCATACTTTGGCTCTTTTTCCAGATTTTCCCCTGAACTTTCTTAATGATGTCCAGGTCTTTAGTGCCCCCTAGTGGCCATTCGTCACCCAATTTCTTCCTTAAGGTTGCTGACATTTTCCATAATCTCTCGCTTTTTCTGGATAAATATCACATAATATTTGCAATGGCGTGCCTGGATCATTCGTGTTATCCAAGCAA